>NC_070588.1:22251822-22551822 GCF_027409825.1 Scomber japonicus
GAGAGAGAGAGAGAGAGAGAGAGAGAGAGAGAGAGAGAGAGAGAGGGAGAGAGAGGGAGGGAGGGAGAGAGAGAGAGAGAGAGAGAGAGAGGGAGAGGGAGAGAGGGAGAGAGAAAGCGCATCCTGGGATGCAGAATGCCAAATACAGTGAGATAAGAGTTAATGTATCCCCCTACCCCCCACCCTCCTCCTCCTCCTTCTACCCTCCCGTTTGGCTCTCTCTTTCTTCCTCCATCCATCCCTCCCTCCCTCCTTTCCTCCTCCTCCGCCTCCTCCCCGTTCTCTTTGAGGGATGAATAATAACTGCTGCTCTGAGATTTCCTTCCTCGTTTTTCAAAGCGCAGAACGGAGATGGGGAAGGTCTGCCTGGCCCGGGTAGCGCGCACATACACACAAACGCAGACACGCACTGGAGCGAGCACACACACACACACACACACACACACACACACACACACACACACACACACACACACACACACACAAACACACACACACAGCCGCGCGCGCACACACACAGTCTTGTTCTCTCTGCTCGCCTGGAGCAGGGAAATCAGATCTCCTCCAGAGAAAGGCGGGTGGGGAGGGGTGGGGGGGCTTGGGCGCTGTAGGGAGCCCATACAAAAATCCCCTGCAAGCACGTATAGGCCTATACACACCGCAAAACCCACACGCAGCATTGAGGGAAACCAAGAATAACTAGGAGGATGCAAGCTGCCTCCTGGAGCGACGGGGTGAACTCAAGGTTACAGACACATCACCAGTTCAAGCCCCGCCGCCAGGACCGATCCATCCTCACTGAAGCGCCCCTCTGAGAGGCGCCTAACCCCGGTTGCTCAAAGGCAACTAGCTCTCAGCCTTGTGCCTCACTTAAAAAAACTAGCTTCTAGACAAAGCCTTGGAAAAAGAAAGTCACTAAATGGGGGCGTCAGTTTCTCCCTGGGGGAAGGGGAGAAGCACTTTTTTTTTTAGGGGAGGGAGAGAGAGAGAGCGGAGAAAGTCTTTGTAAAAGACGAGCATGCTGTCCAGGAGGAGTGCTCGCACATCAAGCTGCGACGCGCTGCAGAAATCGGCAGCCAGGTTCCGAGGAGAGGGCTTATTTATGCAAACAGGCGTACAAGCGCGCACAGTAGGAATCTAGACAAGCCTTGTAAACAAACACACACCCACACCATAAAGCACACTGGGGAAGCGATGTGAGAAGCAGACTGTGAAAACTCTAGTCGTGCCCGGGCAGTGCTCACACACTCACACACACACACACACACACACACACACACACAAAGGGCTGAGGAGAGAAACTGAAGTGGCAAAGAGGGAGGGAGAGAGGGAGAAAGAGAAAAGAGGAGGAGAAGGAGGAGGGAATTAGGGGTAAGTGTGAAGGTGTGAGTGTCTGGTGCTACTTCTGCATCGCCAAATGAGGGCAAGTGAATTAGTGACAGTGAGAGAGAGACAGAGGGAGACGTGTAAGGGTAAAATGATGTATAATGACTCGTCCATGGGTGCGTGTGTGTGAGCGGGAACGCGGGAGAAGGAAAAAGTAGGAGCGCTTTCCCATTTCAATTCGCAACAGCTGGTGTCGAATTAACACATTTACCAGTGTGCATTTGGAACAGATTAAAATTGTGTGTGTGGCGTGTGACTGTCTCCGTGTGCGTTTGTGTGTGTGTGTGTGTGTGTGTGTGTGTGTGTTGGTGTGTGGCAGCAGATGAGGGCCAAAACAAGTGTGTGTTTGTGTGTGGGAGTGTCTGTGTATTAACGCAATGGATCAGGGCAAGGAGAAATGGCAGGGGGAGAGAGAAAGAGAGAGAGAAAGAGAGAGAGAGAGGGAGAGGGAGAGCGTGGAGGAGAGAGGGGTGCCGAGCGAGAGAGGGAGAAAGCTCTACCCGACGGCTTTAGCTGCTGCCCTGGGCCGTCTCTCTAAGCCCTGTTTAGGAGGCTTTGGAGCTCAGATAGAAATAATCCCCCACTCAGACACACACACACGCTAGGCATGCACACACAAAATAAAAAAAAAAAAACGCACACACGGGAATGCTCATAAACAGCAAAAGCGCACGCTCAAGTCGGAGCGGACAAACAAGTGCGCGCACACACACGCGCACGCACAGACACACACACACACACACACACACACGCATAGCAACAAGCAGCGACAGCACATTTGCCTTGACACGAAACCAACCACCCGCCTACACACACGTACAGAAAAACACACACGAGGCTGTCTGCCGTGCGCTGCTTCCGCACGGCAGAGCACAGCGGCATCGGCACCGTGACAAACACTTTACACACTCCAGCCCTCAGCAGAGGGGAGGAAGAGAGGGAGGAGGAGGAGGAGGATATGAGCCAGGGGGAGGGAGGCGAGTAAGTAGGGGAAGAGGGAGAGGGAGAGGGAGGGGAGGCTAACAAATTAATAGGAGCCGGAGATATATACAGCCAGCCAGCGCTGCCGAACGGGGAAGGAGGAGGAGGAGGAGGAGGAGGAGGGGAAGGAGGAGGAGGAGAGGGGGAGAGGAGGGGAAGGAGGAGGAGGAGAGGGGGAGAGGAGAGGAGAGGGGAGGGGAGAGGAGGGGAAGGAGGAGGGGAGGATAACAACGAGAGAGCAATTCATTCCCGTTTTCTCCTCGTTCGCTCTCTGGAGAAAGGCAGAGCGGAGCGAGTGAGCGAGACTGTGTTTGCTCAGGAGAGAGAGAGAGAGAGAGAAAGAGAGAGATGGCTTTGTGTTGCAGAGGAGAAGAAAAGTGGAGGAGGTGACAAAAAAAAAGGAGCAGAAGGAGCAAGACCGATCACGAGCGAAGAAGAGTGGAAATAACAAAGCCGTTTTGTGTGGAAATGAGGGAGAGAGGAAGGGAAAGTGACATTAAAGAAACGAGGGAAGGAAGGAAGGAAGAGGGGAGTGAAGCGAGGGGGAAGGGAGGAGAAGGCGAGGAGGGCGGTTTGGGGTTAGCACAGGATGCAGTTTGTCATCTTCATCAGCCGACAGCAGGGGCACACGGGGGAGGAGAGAGGAGGGGACGACTGGAATGGATGGAAAGGTGACGGAGGGAGGGAGGGAGGGGGGAGGAGGAGAGGGGGGGAAGGGCAGTGTTTGAGGGAAGCCTTTTGAGAGACGTTGACCCTGTAATTGACCTGTGTCTCCGCCTACATCGCCGTGGCGACAAGCAGAGCCGCCGCAGCTAATCACTTAGTAACCCTGACCTGTCAATCACACCGGTACCACGTGGAGGGGGAGGGGGAGGGAGCGGTGGCAAATGAAAGAGAGGGGGAGATGGAAAGAGAGAGAGACCGAGGGTGGGGGTGGGAAGGGAGTGAAGAAGCAATAACTGTGCCGAGGTTATCATTTACTGGACCACCCGCCTCCTCCCTCCAACCCTCAGCCGATGAAGCCCCAGCTTTAAAAAAGCCAATAAAATGCACTATACATCCAACACACACACACACACACACAACCACACACACACACAATCTCCTCTAGTGTTTGTGCTGCTACAGAGACAGCGGAGCTTTCTGATAGTTCAGATAAGACAGAGCATGAGAGGAGGACGGGAAAGGCAGAGGAGGATGAGGAAAAGGAGGAGCAGGAGGAGGAGGATGAGTAGGGAGGGGGGTAACTGGTTGAGAAAAGATAAGATAGCAGAGTGAAGCCAACATGCAAATAAAACAACAGAGCAGAGCAAATTTACCTGCAGGTACAGGTGTGTGTGTGTGTGTGTGTGTGTGTGTTACCTGTTGATGAGAGGGAAGATAGACACCAGTAGGTAAACGGAGGGATACCACTTCAGCGGCTTGATCTCCTCAGCCAAGGAAACCTGGAGGAGAGAAAAGCGACTATTGACCCATGTAGAGAAACTGAATGTTCTGAATGCATTACCACTCTTGTCTGTCTTTCCATCTCTCAAACACACACATGCACATACACACACACACACACACACACACACACTGTTTTAACTGCAACAATACTGCACTGAGGCAAACAACAAAGGCCAATTAAAACCTAATAAAATATTAACTTGCTGATAATACGCAATATCCACACAGTTATGAGGAGAAACAGGGATTCCAATTAAATTGAAAGCCAATACATCGCTGTAATTTGGAGGGATGAATTCAATATCTCATGGATAAGCAGGCAGGCAAGCAGGAAGACAGAGAGATGCGGCAGCGGCTAAAAGTCGAGGAGGGGGAGGGCCTGGCGGTGGAGAGCTTTTACAAGCCGTTATCTAATTCCCGGGAGAGGAGGACTCTTGCGTCCGGAAGAGGCTGAGGCACTCCTGGCTGAGTCGGAGCCAGGAGGCAGGCCCACAAGCTCTACCCCCACATGCTTGAAATTAATTACTCACCAGTAAGACCCCGAGGCGTGCGAGCTCTGATGCAGGCATTCGCCACAACTCAAATGAAAATGTTGTGCCCAGGTGTATGCGTAGGGGTGTGTGTGTGTTTATTTGTGTGTGTGTGTGTGTGTGTGGTGATGTGAAGTAGACTACGGAGTATAATTTCCACAGGTCAATTGTCAGATCAATTTTTGTGATCAATTGTCAATTGAGCGTAGACCGTCCGTATTTCCACATCACAGCACAGCATAACCCAAAGGCAAACATTAAGTTTAGCCCTATTAGTGTCTATTATAACAGGAAGCTCTGACATCACTGGTCATATCAAGCTCTGCATATTGTCATCTCATTTATGTGTGTGTGTGTGTGTGTGTGTGTGTGTGTGTGCGGGAATGTCTCATTGGGAAACAAAAAGGGCAAACCATGAGGCTGAAGGATGCCACGTGGAAACAACGTAGTGGGTGCGTATACATGTCGGAGGGGGAGTGTGGGGGGGGGGTTGAGAAATTGGTTTTAAAAGAATTTGTGGAGGCAGTAGTCTCCAGTAGATAACATTTAGGTGAGGTGTAGAGACAGGCATTTGAGGAATTTCGGAGCGCAACAGACAGGATGTGGAGTAGTGGAGGAGGACAAGGAGAATGAGAAGGAGAAGAAGGAGGAGGAGGAGGGGGGAGGGGGTAAGCGCAGCTTAAGAGCCTCATGTTTTTAATCACAGTCCCCCGGTGTCACAGGCCCCTGCACTGCTTGGGAAGCGTAGGGGAATGAAACCGTAGCCTAATTATGTGCAGCGGGCGCAGCGGTCCCAACATTAATGACGCACACTAGATTACAGGTGGTTATCGGGAGAAACCCCCCCCTCCCCCACCTCCTCCTCCACTGCTGCCACCCTCTGCTCTGACCTGCTCGTCTCACAGGCAGCCTGCTCTTAAATTAACAGCATCAGATTTCCCACACGCACCTGGTAAATTCAAGGACTTTTTCTACTCCTGTTTTTTAGTTGGAGTGAAATTCAAGGACTAAAAATTATTTTTAAAATTCATATGATATCGTTCTGCTGTAGACATTATTCATCATTATAATCATCAGCATCTGCTGTACTATTGACACGAATATCTACTACTGGGTTTAGAGTGTGCATTCTTCAATAAGGCTTGCCCGAGGCAATTAAAATGCAACATAGTACTACTGAATCTGGCAACTTGGGAGTATGTGGTTTAAAAAAATAAAGTTAAAAGAAAATTTTTCAATATTTTTTTTATTTTTCTTCATCATCGTCATATCATAAATTATGTTCTGGTTGTTTCAGCACGCAGCGTAGCCCCTCCCCCTGAATACATAGAAGAGTATTGACACGCGCTGTTGGCCAGTGAAGAATTGAGTAGGCTAATAGTGTGATGCGTGAAACAAACATCCCTCAGGATTATGTGAGCACTGTCAAATAGAGGAATCAGTGGAGCGTGTAATTTTTCACTGCCGTAAATACTCTGAAGAATGAGAAACATTTAAGAGGGAAATCAGGAATTGAGTGTTCAGTGAAATATATAGAGGATCGTTCATACAATTTTCTATATGCAAAAATGTTGCTTTGTATCTATGGGATTTTGTGTCCTTGTTCTGTGTAAATGTAAGATTAAACATAGCAATTAACTTCAGTCTTTGTTATTTGATAACCACTTATGAATGAAAAAAATGTCTATGGGGCAGGTGAAAATGGACTGTGGGCAAGTAGATTTCTTACTCTCTTGCCCAACCAGGCAAGTGTAAAAAAAAAAAAAAAAAAAAAAATTAACCCTGGAGTTTTGGTGAATTAAAAATACTGTTTTAAAAAGTGATGTCTCTAAGGTGAAGAATGAATTTTCTATATCAACTCTGAAGCCAAAATTAACGAGAAGTCCTTAAGTGCTCAGAGAAATGGAAATGTGAACATCTAAAAATGAGAAAAAAAAGATGTGTGTTTTGTTATGTCCTGCTTTAGAGCCCTAGAGAGACAAACCAGAACGCAGCTTATTAATAGTAAGTTCATCGTGATGTTGGCTACATGTGAAAGTTAAAATTTGGTGGATAAATGAGAAGGCAGATGTGCAGAGCTAAGACTCACCAGGACACAAGGTTACACGCACACACACACACACACACACACACACACACACACACACACAAATAAAGACATGCAAGTAGTCGCATCACATTGTGACTCAACGCAAAGCTCGTGTGGATCAGTAAACAAACACCCTGGGAAGATAACGAACAAGCAGCTAGCTGTTTGCTCAGCCAGCTTTGTTGCTACCCGACGGGACTGAACTGCTGTGTGTGCAGTTGTGCAAATGCTGCGTGTGTTTGTGTGTGTGTCTGTTTGTGTACATCCTGACTTAAATACCCTCTTCCGAATATTCTTTAGCTGACCTGTGCTGCTGTAAGTACTACTGTAGTCCATGCGTGTCTCTGTGCGTGTGTGTGTGTGTGTGCTCACGCATGACCACAAACAAATCGCTCAAGACACACACAGATGTGTCGCAACCATGTGACTGACGTCTCTGATAACTGCCAACACTAGTTATGTATGTCATCGCTTCAGCCAGATACACACACACACACACACACACACACACACACACACACACACACACACACACACACACACACACACACACACAGAGAAGGGGAGGGGGATGGTGCCAGGCTGAGTCAGAGATAGAAAAAAAGATCAGGAATGGCGGATGTGGGAAAACTACATGTGTGAGTGAAAGACATGAGCATGCATGTGTGCGTGTGTGCGTGTGTGTGTGTGTGTGACACAGAGAACAGAGAGCGTGTGAGGCGCTGAAGGAGAGAGATGTGGTGACGTGAATGGAAATCACCGGAGCCGGCAGTCTTCAGACACCCAGTGGGAATCGCTTTCTCTAGTTTACACCTGCTGGCACACACACACACGCTCATACACACACACGAACCAAAGCTCGCTGGCTTGGCAAGCACAATTGGGGAGGCTGTTGTTGTTGTTTTAAAGCATCGCAGCACGTGCATAAATTCTCATAAATATTCATGTCCATGAACCTGGCTTGCTGCTTTATTCATGCTGGGTATATGCTGGGTATGAGTACAAGAGTGAGAGAGACAGAGGAAGGGAGTGAGAAAAAGAAGAGACAGAGGGAGGGGGGAGGGAGGGAGGGAGAGAGAGAGAGAGAGAGAGAGAGAGAGAGAGAGAGAGAGAGAGAGAGAGAGAGAGAGAGAGAGAGAGAGAGAGAGAGAGAGAGAGAGAGAGAGAGAGTGTAATGCAGAGTGGAAAACAGATGGAAACGAGGAGAGTGACTAAGAAAGAGATCCATGAGGAAATGGAGAGTGTAATAAAAAAACTACTGCTGACTTATTTACACCCCGCGCTACACATAGCAATTAGCCCACATGAACGGTGTGTGTGCGTGCGTGCGCTGCTGCCACACATTCATGCACACACGTCACTAGTGAGGGTTACACCAGTTCAGTGTGCAGTAATTACATCTGCCACTTAGGGGCAGCATCTACATAACCTTAACCCTAAACTGCCCTCTCCACCTAACCCTGCTGGGTGGAGGCCCGGTAGCAGAGAGGAGAAGAAGAGGGAGGAGGGGGAATGAGGCAGCCTATCTAAAAGCAGGACGGCTGTTATAAGATGTAACTTCTCAGTTGTACTGTGAAGGAAGCGTTGGTTTAGGTGGATTTTAAGCTTTACATTTTAATGATTTGGCTGCTCTACTGAAATGTAAAACGTGTGGGCAGGTGAGGGTCTAGTGTCTTGCTGGAGGACACTTGATGCATATGAGCCAGCAGGCTCTGAAATGACAGTAGAAATAATGAGTTGTGAAACACTCAGAGATAAGAAACCAGTCCCTTTTTTGTGAATACTGCAGCCAAAAGTGCTTGATTTTGTAATGGCTTTTCTCAAAAATTGCAATGGTTATGTGGTTTCATTACAGTAAAGTTTCAGGAACTGGGAAAAACTGCAAGCAAAAGCCACTGTCAATTTACTGCATATCACAGAAACAAATGTAATCCAGGGCTAACTTTTAAATGCATTGTCTGAACATGAGAACGGTGTGCTCAAAGTTATATAAAAAAGAAAATAATGTACTTGAGTTCCAGTTATAAGCCTTTGTTAAAAAGAAGCTTTTAACTCCACATTACAACCAAATAAAATCAATAATGCCATAATAAAATAATAAAATAAAACCATTAACATAAAAATGTGGATTTTTTTTTGTCATTTTAGTTGGCAAGTAGATTTTATTTCCATTTTCCACCAGATTGAGTACCTGAATCCTTGCTGAATGCACCCTGCAAAGTGCAGTGACGTAAATTACCACAACATAAAATGCAACAATCGGTCCAAATAACAAGAAGTCTGTTGATTTGGCCATTTCATTTGGAAAAGTTGCAAAATTACAATGTCTCACAATTATTATGGAGATTTCTTGAATGTTGGGACTGAGAAAGACATCCCAGACAGTACCAGCATTTTAAAGGAAAGTCATTATTTAATTTAAAGGGGTAGTCCAATGATTTAGCATTGCACTTCAATAAAACTATAACTAACAAGAAACACATTTGAAAAGGACATTTAAAATCACAGCAGCAAAACCCAAGATGGCCTGACTTCTGTTCCTTGTACGGCTCAAAAAACGCTGATCCTGAGTTTCCCATAATGCATAATGCAGGCTTTCTGTTATTGAGTTCTGGTTTCCAAGCCCAAGCCAAGATACACCTGATGACATCACCAGGGTTATTACTTAGGAAAGCTCACAGAAGACTATATCCACCAGTTTTCATAGGCTAAGTAATACTACATATAACCACTAAATTTATGGAGACATTTATGGAGTGCCTCTTTAAGACGAAAGATGAAAAATACATCACATTTGCAAAAACAGCTGCTCATTTTCTCACCAAATGATCTTTTCTTCCTCCATTGCTCTATTTCTTCACTCTCTGTGACCTGTTTCTCAATCTGCCTTCTCTAGGAATGAAAACAATTTTACATGTAGCTCTTATTTTCCTCTTCGCTCCCCTGCTAATTCAGAGAGGTCACAGAGAAGCACAGCGGCTCCCGAATTTACACGCACGGATACATGCACGCCCGCATTCACACACGTGCACAAGCACATACACATGAAGACAATCAGGAGGTCAAATCGATCCCTGCCGTTTTTGACACCTGCCCAGCGTGACTGCAGGATCTAATCCTGAACACACTCTAATCCCCACACTCCATGTGTATGCGTGAATGTGTATGTGTGTGTGTTTGTGTGTGTGTTGAGAAATGTGATGGTCAGACAGGCCATTACCTTTCTTCTCTCTCTCTCAGGGTTGAAGGTTCCCAACCATGACTGCATCTGTGCAGAAGAGACACAAAATGGAAAGTAAAGGTCAGAGCACTTACTTTGGACAAAAAAAGCAGTGTGAAGATATAATTTCAATCACTTATTTTTTTCTGAGGGAGGTATGGTGTCATGTTTAAAGGTCTGTGCCTGCATTGAAAAGCTGGAACAAATATCACATTGGCTCAAAAAAACAACACAAAATTCCTCCATCTTCTCACCAGTTTGTTCAAAACTGCCTAATTCATACCACAGTGCAGAGTGTAGAGGCAGAGGGGAGCACTTAACCAGCTCCCAGCATCTCACAAAAAGTGGGAACTGCTCAGCTTCAGCGCACACGATGTGATGTGAGGAAAGAGAAGAAAAAGCAACAGGAGTAGAGAAAGTGAAGAAAACTTTTTGAAGACGTGTTAAAGAAAGAGGAAAAAGTGGAGCAAACATGGCAGATTTGAGATCTCCGGAGAGAACGTGGGAATACTTTTCGCTCTTCTTCTGTCTACTCTCTCGGGGGAATGCAGGGAAAATGTCAACAGACACGCGCATATGAACGTGTGTACACACACACACACACACACACACACACACACACACACACCCGAGCACAAGACTGGGAATTGTAATGGTGGGATAGGGGTGGGGGCTGTAGGAAGTCAGAAGGTTTATGTAACCCAAGACATCAGAGACGAATCTCTAGAGGCCCAGTGTGACACACACACACACACACACACACACCCGATACGCACTAACAGCTCCTCTGTTCAGCTATTTATTAACTCAATGTTGCCATGGTTTCTGGGCACGGATGTGATTGTCATTGTAAATCTATGTGTGACCGCAGCGTGTTTTCTGGAGGCCTTTGCTGCTCAGCTGAGCACCACCATCCATCAAAATCAACCAACACTGATAATAAGCGGCAACATCATTAGGCTTCGGCCAGGTCTCCAGCGTGCCTACCCAACTTCTGCTGGAATCCCTCTTAAGCCACGACACAGAAAAGTGAGGAAATTCAACTAGTTAAGTGGTGAGGTGTGAGACTCGGGAGGGAAGGAGTGGGCATGTAGAAATCACATCTGTAAAACAAACACTTCACCACACCGTCAGACCTCTCTGGCCTAATAATGACTCATTAGCTTTCAAATCCCTGTAGTTAGTACAAGCTCACACAGTCACTCAGAATGTGTCGATGTTTTTCTAAATAATCCTGGTGTAAATTACTTGTGACTTGGTAAACTAATGAGCTACAGAGTCGTTCTCCCCCACGTCTGCCTCTGAAAACTAGAGAAACTTCTCCGTCCAGCTAACATCCCACCTCTCTTCGCTCTCGCCTTTTTTTTTTTCAGGCTCCTCGTCTTTATCCCTTTATCCGTTGCGTCGCCACCTACCCTGCTTTCAAAGCTTTTGAAATTCTTTCAAGTGAGACAGCCTGCAGCTGAAAAGAGATAAGGCTTGAGCTCTTCATAAATATGATAGAGAAAGCAAAACGGCAGAGTGAAGGGGGAGAAGAGGAGAAGAGAGGGAAAGGGAAAATGAGGGGGAACAGAGACAGAAAGAGGCAGATGGAGGCGGAAAGGAAAAAAGGGAGGAGAGGGAAAATAAGGTGGAAAATAGAGATACAGTACAGAGAGAGACAGGAGGAAGAGGGAGAGACAGCTGAATACTGTGAGCTGAATGAGTTATGAGATGCAGGTTGCAAACCGACTACATTAATTCATTCTCTTTATCACATCCATGATAAAGAGCAGCGTAGTCTCTCTTTTTTTTGGAAGTGTCCCTGCCCCATAGCTACCTGCTGTCTGTCTCTAATGTTGTCAGATATCTGCAAAATCTGTCTCACTGTCCCGTCGCTCAATCTGCCACCCAAACAAAGAATGCTAACATTACGAATGACAGTTCATTGTGAGTCTGGTGTGGCTTCAGCGAGATCCTCCCTCACTCTCTTGCTGTGTTTGATGAATCGAATCAGAAACACACACACACACACACACACACACACACACACACACACACACACACACACACACACACACACACACACACACACACACACACACACACACACACACATTGTTGTAACACAAGCCTGCCAGCTCCTTTCCGCTGGCACTACAGCTGTTGTGTGCAGTGTTGTCAGATCAGGGGAATGGCAGCTATGCGAACTTTGTGGAATGTTGCCTCCGGGCTTCGGCTGCACCCTTACAATGGAAAACCACACAGAGCTGTGTGAGTCAACAGTGAGGGGAGTGGTTAATCAATTAATCGGTCGATTACGTGTTGAAAGATAGTGAAAAAAATGGCTATCGCACAACTGTGAAGAGGCTGTGGCGACTTCCTCAAACAGCTTTTTTTCATTGAACCAAAAAGCAAAAGTAATTATCTTATCATATAAAACGTATAAAATAAGATAATCCTCACATTTGAGCAGCCAGAGCAGGTGGATGACGGGCATTTGTGCACGATTAAGACTTAATTCCACTATTTTGCTCCACCCAATGGCATGACAAGAGACCCATTACACACAAAAACGCATTTTCTTTCTACACACAAAGCATTACGTGACCCGAATAATAATTAGCTGTAAGAATATTTCCGCATTGTGGTAGCTTTGGCCTTCATTCCTGTTGTAATTCTTCACAGCAGGCATTTCGACTTGTCATACAGGAAAAACACAGGTGCATTCAAGTGTCAATGGATGCCGACTGGCGAGCCATCATACACTACACCATTGTTAATGTTATCACTTCCATCTGTGCCTTTCTGCTTTAAGGTGTCAAAATGTCTGCTGTGAAAAAGGTCTATTGCCCAGATTTCTGACGCAGCAAGTCAGAAAAAAAGAAAAAAAGTCGGATCAACAGACCAGTTGTAAACAAAGCGCCAGGTTAGTGAATTTGCTGGAAAAGAAAAGAAAGGCAAACAGTAAAGTTATCACCCAAACTGTCTTGGATTGCAGTTTACACACAGGGTTATTTATTCAATTTCACATACAGTACTTGCCATGCTTGTGTGATCATGTTTTCCTACAATTGAAGGCATTTTTACAATCTGGCTCAATTTTTGACTTTTTTACAATCCGGCTGCCTGTCTAACCTGTACTGTTTCTTGCAGACTCAGACTTAGTCAGCAATAACCCCATGTTCCAGTTTCCCAGTGTTATCACAACCAAAACTATTAAAATTGTAATTAAACCAAATCATTGGCGTTACAATTTTAGCACTAATGCATTTAACATCTGTATTGCCAAATTCTATGAAAACATAAATCACCTTATTTTACCCCAAAAATACACCACACACAATCTATTTGGTGGATTTTTTCATCATTCTATTTTTGTGAGAAAGTTTATTCTCACCAAGTACAAAAATATATCTTGATGTTCCTTTTCTAAAAGGTCACAAAACATTCAGCTTTAGCTAAATCTAGGATCTTGGGCTGCTGTGGCAGGTTGCACGCACGTCAGGCACTTACCCTGTCATTGGCCACGCAGATGATTCTAGCGTAGCAACAGATCATCAGGAAGATGAGGCTGAACAAAGGCACGTACCATCTGCAATGCACAGACATCAGCAGCAGTAAGAAAAGCTACCAAATACAGAATGACTATTAAAAGATGATTCTTACTGTTCCTGGTGGGGGAAATATCACATTAAAAAGAAAAAACACGCAGAAAAAGAGTTTAACTGAATTTGTAATCCATGAGAATAGGGTCACATATCCTAATGACGTTTATAAATGCAATAGCATACTAGGTGTCATATGTTTTACGGTCAGGGCCTCTAGTAGATTAGACATTAGACCATAGACAACCCTCTTCATAAAAATGTCCTCTGCAGGCCCGTTATCCTAGGAGGTTACTGCTGTTAAAAATGATTTGGTGCAGACCTGGATGCTCATTCTGATTACGTTTCACAGTGTTATTCAGCGTCATTCACATTCTCTTACTGTTCACTTTCAACAGGAAACACTTCGTCCTCCTGAGAGTCATATTGACCACTACAAATGTACTAAAGTAAAATGCTCATTTCAGTATTTAAGTGTAGTTTGGACTATTCCCCTGGTGGACACTGGAGAGTTTTAGACTGAATAGCTGATGTGTAGAGGACATACAATATTAGACAGCACAGAGTTGAAGAGACCTGACTCAGCACCACTGGTCCTTATGGCATATGGTTTCAATGGGTAGAGGAGAGGTATACAGAGAACAAAAGATTATGCCAGCAAAGTCACATCACCAGAAATGCATGACATTCCTATGGGATGAAGGGTTGACAATCAAGAGAGGTGCTGGGGAGAATAATATGTCAGGTATTTTTCTGAGTGGATGAAAGAGAGCGAGACGAGTGGGGGAAACGGGGGTGATGGCTTTGTTGGAATGGCAGCCTTGTGTTATGCAACCTCTTGGGAGGTGATGTAAGCTCAGAGGTGTTTCAACCTCTCCCTGTAATCACGAAACAGGCCTTTGTCTTGCTTTGATAGACAGGTTCCTGGCCTCTGCCTCTCTGTTCAGCCTCAGTGGCTGAGCAGTCGCGACCGCTGCCGTGCAACAGCCTGTTTCCACGAGCACCTGGCACAGGGAGAGACTCACTGCTCAAATGCACCTACATAATAAACATATTGGATTGCGAAGGAGGAACAGCAAGAGTAATTACAGGCCTAATCACGATCCAGGAGGAAAAACAGGTTTAAACGAAAGAGTTATACAATTTTGAATATTAAAAAGTATTTTGAAGAGTTGACATTTATGAATTTGAAATATTTTCTGAATCTGTCTCTGATCTCTGATACATCAATACAGGGAAACATGTGGTCCTAAACCATAAAAAAACATGTTGGGATGAATGTCCAACACTGTGCATGAGAAGAAGGGAGGCATATGTGATAAAGATGCAACTTTAAGCATCAGTGCCAAAAGCAAATATTATGTGCTTCTCCCTTTGTCCATATTTGTCTTCCAAGCCTCCCAGTCACAGGACACTTTTTTTATAAAAGACACTTTTTATTTTGCAGGGGACTCTGGGATGGTAGGTGTTTGTTTCACAGCAGGAAACAGGGAGAGAGAGAGAGAGAGAGGCTGCCTTATACATCATGTTCCTTCACGTCTTGTAGGAAACATCAATATACAAAGAAGAACCCCTCTGAACATGTGTGTGTGCTCATCTGCGCAGGTTCAATAATGGCATGGGACAATGATGAAAGCGTTTCAGGGGAGACTTGCGCGAACGTCACCTCGGTGTGATTTAATAACCCGCTCTCCGGAATAAACAGCGCCCAATTACGCCAGCGCACGTCCCGTTAATGATGGAGAGATGGGGTGGGGGGAGGTGGCGGTGGAGAGGGGAAAAGGAGGGGGTGGCCTTTTTAACGATAGCGTGGGGGGCTGCGAGGAGGAGAGAATGACGGGCGGCAGCTACAAAGTGCTCTAATTAGCATGATAATGATCTGCCATTAGAGTCCGCTGTGCTCTATAGCTGAGCACTACCAGCGGAGAGAGCAAGAGCGAGAGCAAGAGAGAGATGGGAGGAAAAGAATGAGAGAGAGAGAGAGAATGAAATCGAGGCAGAGAGAGAGAGAGGAGAGTCTGAGTGGGCAGGCGATGATAAAGGTGAGAACAGGAATAAAGGTGAGGAGGGAAGGTGGATGGATGACTGAGGATTGTGGGTCAGGAAGAGAAAGAGCAGAGCGGTGATTAAAAGACAGGGAGAGGGATAAGGTCATAGTGAGTGAGAATGAAAGGAATAGCAGAAAGAAGCTACAGCCAATAGATCGGCTTGGGAAGGATGGCTAGGCAGATGGATAACCACAGAGGGGGTTTTTGAGAGTTGGAGGAAACGACGACAGTGAGCATTGGTGGAAGGCTTCAAACTTGGAGGAAGATCATCACAGACGCACGCGGCTTCAATCTCTCGGCCTCAGCTTGGCTTTCCCTCCACTGCCGCTCTGAAGTGAAGGGTGAGGCTTGGATGAAAGAGGCTTTAATTGAAGTGCTCAGTAGACGATGAGAGCACAGTGGGAACCCATCTGCGGTGGTAAGTGTTCAACTGCAGCCATCAACTTTGACCCATGAGATCCTACTGCCAAATCACGAGATCACGATCTACCTGTTCAAGAACTTACACAGGCCCCAAACCAAGAGACAGAAGAAGAGGAGGGGAGCAGGGTGTGTGTAGCATCAAGGTCTTTTTCATCAGATTTTCATTGAGGCCGTACTTTGCTTTGAGCTACATGCTAAGATGCTCACACTCTGATGTTCAGTAAGATCTACCTCTTGCTGATGCTGAAGAAAAGTGAACACCGAAGTCGTTTGCATTAACCTGCACAATTTGGTGCCAATCCATGAGTAGATGTCATGTCACAGTCATTGGGCTTTTCTGGGGAGTATGAATGTTTGATATAATGCAGTTTTGAGATAATCCATCCAATTCTTCTATTTCAGTAAGGCCCATGTGGTGGACCAACTAACACTGCAATCCTGACTCTACCACCGTTACTGTGGCTAAAAATACCCGGGTGATCATAATTTTTCATTTGTGAACATGATTTTCTCAGTTTTTCAGCGCTATGCCTGACCAGTGCCAGTGATACAAACCGATGGGGACCTCTAAGAGTGGTGACTCAGCTCGGCTCGAGTGCTTCCAATTGCTGACTCAACCCTTGAAATTCTGCACCTCCGTCACACAGCCCTCTGCTTTTCACTCTCCTTCCTCTTTCATCCCCTTTCACGCACTCCTCCGAGCCTCCCCCGCCTCCTCTGTCCTGTCTGTGCGCTTCGCTGAACTCTGATGAAGACACACTACGGGGCGTGGGCAGAGACGAGGGCAATCTATTTCTCTTACTCTCCTCTCCTTTACGTCCCGCTATGCCGTCCCTCTTTCCATCTCCTGCTGAGTAATTCCTGGTCTCTTTAGCTGTACCCCGTATGCCTCCCGTCCCACAATTTCCACTTTTCACCTTCGATACGGCCACCTCTGACCTCCTGTGCCTTTCCCTGCAAGATGTCAGCAGAGTGCGTGTGTGAGTGTATGTGTTTTTTCCTTGACGGGTGCTGCCTCGGCCCCTAATCTCTCATCTGGTTTGATGTAATTAGAGCTAATGAAGATTCCCTGATCCTCTGAGCGCCTCGTCCCCCTGGGCCACGACAGCGTGGAAAAGTAGAAAGAGCCGGGGAGCAGAGGAGCACTGATAAAAGAGACACAGGCTCGTTTAGCACAGCTGATAGCTAAGTGTTGTTCTGTGTGTGTATGTGTGAGTGTTTGTCTGCGTGAGTCTGTGTGTGTGTGTGTGTGTGTGTGCTTATTTGTTTAGAAAGATTGATTCCCTGCTGATGCTGCGAGCAGCAACACGATTACCTTGGCTCATAGCGAAGTGTTGTTGTGTGCATGTGTGTGTGAGTGTGTGTTTAAGTGTCTGCGTCGGGGGATTGGCAGAGCCCTTGCAGACTTAGGGCCAGTTGCAGAAAGCAGTAGACAGGCATAATCCTTCATAGCCGTCCTAAACACTTAAATACACAGGGTAGCAACTCCCCTAAATCTGACAAGGCAGAGGCAGACATAGGCACATCCACACGTGCACACACATACACACACATGCACACACACGTGCACACACACACACACACACATAGTTTGGCCTCACACCAAGACAGAAAAAACCCTGTAGGCTCCCCTGACATGCAACCCTTCACATTTCCCCGCAGTGACAGCCCTCCACACCCTCCCTCCTCCCCATCTCCCCCAGTGGGGGAAGCTTTGATGGCGGCACTGAAAGGGTCTACTTACATCCCAAATCTCCAGGCTACGTGATCGTCTGTGATCCAGCTGGAGGAAGAGAGAGAGAGAGAGAGAGAGAGAGAGTGAGAGAGAGAGAGAGAGGGAGAGAGCGATGGGGGGGTTACAAAGGAAAGGGAGAGCGTGAGCGGAATAGAGACTTGTGTGACTGCGGAGCGGGAAAGCAGTGCAGCTGTAGCTATTAATAAGCTGAGAGTGGAAAGAGAGAGCCGAGCCCGGAGATTAAGGCTCTGTCCCAATTCTCATTCCGCCGCCTCCTCTCCTCGGCCTCTTCCCCCTTTCCTCAACCCCTTAACTACCCTCCAAACAAATAATGCTTTCCCTACTCACCACAAGAGCTGGAGACTCTGAGTGGGTGTTTTATTGTTCAAAGATGTTCTGATAATTGCCAATTTTTATCACATAAAATCTTACGAGGAAAGGAGCCTGTCTGGAGCTGGAATGAGGCCAGAGCTGTGGTCCTCCTTGAAAGGAAAGACATTTAACGGAAAAATTTGCTGTCGCTGGCTGACGAAACAAAGAAGCGCTGCTGTAGCTGGATGTTTGGCTGTACTTACCACCAGGCTCCCGCACGGCCATAGTATCCCTTGAGCAGCGGCAAAGAGGCCATGACCAGAGGAACACCCCACGCCGTCACATGGTACAACCTGATAAAAGAGGAGATGTTTATTTCATTATGAGCAGCGAAACTGTGGAGCTTTGCCCCTGAGAAAAAAAGAAAAAAAAAAAAACCTCTAACGAAATCAATTCTTTTCCTCTTCAGTTCATCCTTTTGTTGGCACTCACATCTGGGTCATTTTTCAGGTGCAGACAGATGCCTATACTGCCAGACTGCCAATACTCAGGGTAATATAAACCATAATTACCCTTAGTGTTGTGGAAAATATGATTTGTAGAAGAGTGGTCTGCATCAAAACCACAAACAGGATGTGGATTCTCACTCAGCAGGTTTAAGTAACTGATTAATTTTATCACTAAGCTGAATAAATTGTGAGGGAGAGATCTGTTTATGAGCTTTATTGTATTAAACAGGCTACTTCTATAGTTTAAGAAAGCTCAAGGGGTAACACTGCCTATCACTGAAAAAGGAAAAGATTATTGACAGCCTTCTAAAAAAAAATCACTAAACATGGCTGTGTGTGTGTGTGTTAGACAGATGAGGTGTGTGTGTGTGCTCCAGTGTCTTTGGGTGTGGGCGTCGATACTTTATAGAGCGAACAGCGTCGCCCGGTCAATAGAGTGGAAGTCCTGCCCTGACTTCTTCCAAGTGCGGTCAATCGAGCAGAGGCGAAACGGCTGACACGCACTCTATCGTTTTCAAGTCGTGCGCCACACACACACACACACACTCACACACACACAAACACACACAAACACTTTCTCGTTCTGTTTTCACTGGGGCACACTGTACTCCCCCCGCCCCTGCCCCCGTCTGATGGACAGCAGTGTGACTGTGTGGGAGGTGGTGGAGAAAGAGAGATGGCTGGTGGTTTAAATAGAACAGAGTGGTGGGTGGGAGAGAGACATAGGATATGTATAGATCCAGAGAGTGAAAGAGAGAGAGAGTGTGTTTAGATCGAAGGCAGGAGGGAGCGTGAGGGAAAGAGAAAACAAGGGACAAAAGGGAGAGAAAAAGGAAATGGTGGAAGCTCAAAAAAAGAGAAAAAAAAACAAGCGACTGAGCGATTAAAGCACAAAAGAGAGAGAGACAGAAAGAGAGAGAGAGAGAGAGAGAGAGAGAGAGAGAGAGAGAGAGAGAGAGAGAGAGAGAGAGAGAGAGAGAGAGAGAGAGAGAGAGTATGTCAGTGGGAGGAGAGATACAAATGGTGAAATCAGTGCTGCCATTCCCTGGCGTGACGATTGGTGGAGGGGGGCTTGTCAGGAAATCAATGTCGAGAGCTCGCAGACCCACAGACACGCAGCGGCAGCACACACACACACACACACACAGACACACACACACACACACACGTTCACAACACTCTCGTAGCGCTTTGAGAGGGAGATGACGAGGTCCGGAGCAGAGCGCAACATGGGCTTAATGAGGCACAGCAGGACCGCGATGCGCTCTGCATTTCACACACCTGCACGCACACCAACACGTGTCGACACACACACACAAGCAAGCTCATATAGAAATCTCTCTCGAGGCCCGATCCCATTTCTCGCCGCCTTACAACTCCCCCCCCCCCCCCCCCCCCCCTCCAGCTTCACCGATATCTCTCTGCCCTCAGCGCACGGCAGATTCAGTAAGCCTGAATCTATCCTTCAAACACACATAAACATACATGCTCTCTCACACACACACACACACACACTCCCTATCCTCTCTTGCATCCACTTCAATCAGTCTTAGATCATCCAGCCTCCGTTCTCCATTGCCTCTGGCGATTTCTTCATTCATAAACCATCACAGTGCCGTCGCTGTCGGTGTGTGTGTGTGTGTGTGTGTGTGTGTGTGTGTGTGTCTGCGTGAGAGAGACAGAATGTTGGAGGTTGGGTTGTGGAGCTGAGGGGTAATTGTGCATGCATGCAAAGCCACATACCTGCTCGCCTAAATACATACAGCTTATCTATACGCAGTCGAGCCTCCTTCGCTTCACTCTAACCTATTATGCCTGGTGGGTTTCTTTCCCCCTTTCGCATCATGTGTGACCGGTCACATGCAAAAAAACACAGACATATCCCCCTCCCATGTTAGTCCCTGTGGACCCATGAGTGGTGTGCAGCTGATAAGACTCTGAAGCGTAATTCTGTCCCCCAAGCAGGCCCCCTTCCCTGCGCACATAAAACCGTCTTCCTCTGAGTTATACACACCATTATATCATCTGGCTTATTGCTAATCAATGCAGGGAAACTCCCATGGGGGGCAAGAGGGGAGATAGGGAGGGGGGGGCTCTCTCTTTACCGGCCCAACCCTTCACATACACAGAAGGGTAGGAGGGCTGTGTGCACCTACAGCACACAACCATGCACAACTGACTTGACTTCGCAAACTGAGTTGTCGTTGCTAACTTGTTCAAGCTGCTACTTTCTTTTTCCCGCCCACAGTGTGCATACTTTGCTTTTCCAAGTGTGTTTGTGTCACAAAGCTGCGCGTTAGGCAAGGGAAAATGAGAAAATGTCTCTCACACACAGAGATAGGCAAATTCACACTCGCACTGTGGAGAGTGCTCATGGGAGTTTGAGCGACAGAGACACAGAGACACAGAGCCACAAAGCGTGAAGATGCGTGCGACCGCACGCACGCACACACACACACACACTTAACGGACGACACTCACTCCCTTTTCAATTAGAGCGTCGGCTGGCTGGAACAGAAAAGGAGGAAAAGGAGGAGGAGGAGGAGTGGGCTGTCAATGCTCTACGGAGGGACATATGCTGTGGCAGACCGAACACACACACACTCATGGGGAAGCTGCCACAAAAAACAAGACAAGTACACCTGAAAGGAACACACAGAGGCCGACATAGAGACAAAAATGACCTGTTTGTGCACATGAGGTACGAACAGTCTCCTACTTACGTTTCAAATCTCTTTGTGCTCATTTCTCTGACCAAGTTGAGGTACAGGTTGAGTGTGATGAGGCAAACCCAGGCCAAGGCACTCCAGTCTGCAGAAACACACAGACAAACAACAAGGTCAAATTACAATACAGCTCCCCGCCACACAACATGCACCTGCAAATATGTGTGTTCGAACCTCGTGTGTGTGCGCATGTATTCCACTTTTTGATAAATGAATGCCCCTTCTGCAGTAATATGAGGGAAACCTGTGGCTTAGGGTGATGGATGAGATGGGGGAGCTCAGAGAGAGATAATGATGAACTGTGGAAAAGCAGAAGGGAGATAAAGCAGGATTGGGAGGCAAGAGAGGAAGAGGAAAAGAGCGGGGTGCAGGGGTGGGAGTGGGCTTCAACTGAGTCGACCTGAGTGAGAGTAAAGACGCTGGAGAAAAAAAAAAGAAATGAAGAAAGGGAAAAAAAGGAGGGCGCAGTCAGCAGAGGGGAAAAATGAATGCATTTTACAGAGACAGGGAAGAGAGTGTACAAAGCTCACTTCCTTTTTCTGCCCTTGATTTCAGCCCTCTTCTGTATATGTGTGTGTGTGTGTGTGTGTGTGTGTGTGTGTGTGTGTGTGTGTGTGTGTGTGTGTGTGTGTGTGTGTGTTTCTGTTGACAGGACAGGCAGGGCCGGTCGTCACAATGATGGATTCCCTGAGCCACATACTCAGCTTACTCAGTTTCACACAACAGACCTTCTCATACACACATACACACACACAGACACACACACACACACACACACACACACACACACACACACACACACACACACACACAATACTTACACTCAAGGAACTATTGGGAATAGTGTGCAGTGACTAAGAAAGAAGGAGGCTGGCTGTCTATGTCATTATCACAATAAATCACTGTCATTGGGACTGTAAATGCACCTTACCAGGCAGCAGCTGAAGCCTTGCTTTAACTTGACAACACACATCTCAGCTTCACCACCTGTCCTGCTGCTGTCCCCTTCCCACCATCTTCCTCCATTCCAAACACATTTCATTAAATTTTATTGGTCAGAGTTAAAAGCAGAGCTGTGCTATGAGGCTCCCGCTTGACTTGGCGCTTCGCACGGAAAACAAAGTGCCCGTTGAGCCGGTGTTTATGTACAAAGGTTTGCCCTCAGCGTGAGGATCCTCATGATAAACCGAGGTGACACACACCAAACCCTGCAGCACTAACTCACTGCCCATTACCCTGTATCCGCCTGAGTGTGTGTGTGTGTTTGTGTGTGTGTGTGTGTGTCTGTTTCCCTGTGAGACCAATAAATATTAGCACCGAGCCCTGGCTACAAATCCTAATGCTAATCAGGGCTAAAGAAGCTGTAATTGCAACAAATGTCGTCAAAGCAAATAAAAGCAACAGTTTTAGTGTAAAAACAATAGAGGAAAAAAAATCCTCTCACTCTCCTTAAATGAGAAACAATAAATGTCTCTGATTAACCTAAATGAACTTCTGTACTGTGATTGGAGGAAAATCATCTCCTCATACAGGAACTGGATATACAGCATTTAAAAGGGTGTTGAAACACTGAGGTGCCTGGTTTGGAGGCGGTAAACTTGAGCGGCTGCAATTGGCCAACAGCTTCACGGCACAATGTTGGACTCCCAAGTATTACATCATCGCTATGGGTGTGTTGTTCTTGGTATAGGCGTGTGAATACTCAATGATCAGGAACTTTATAACTAATGCGTTAACAGTGTAACCTAATGACAAGCACAAACAATGACAATGGCAAGTCTCAACACAGACAAAACTGTTCCTCTATTAAAATTAAAGTGATACCATATGAGAGAATAAAAAGCTGGACTCAACACCAGTGTCACCAGTGATTTGCAGATGACACGTCAGTTTTTTGGCCAATAGCAGAGATTTAACGATCACTCGTGTAAAAATATCTGTTTGTCTCTTTTAAAAGCTCACATTGCTAGGTGTTATAAGTTGAAGCGATCAGTGTCAAAGCACATTTTGTTCTCCAGGCAAAAGACGAAATGATAAGTAAAACTGTTTTCTGTGGTGTTGTTTGAATTCTTTAGCACATGTCTTTGCTGAATCTCTGCTTTCTTTGCTCGCTTGCTCATCCCTACTGTTAAAAGTGTGCCAGTGAGCTATTAACTGACTTTTCTTTCTTTTTTTTTTTGTCTTACCAAAGTATGTTAGCCACCAGGCCTGGAAGTCACAAAGAGTTCCCTCTGGATGGGACTCGCCCTGGAAGAACAGCACAAGGAGACATTTTCACACCAGCAAAAAACCCAAAAAAAAGCAATTATGTGTGTGTTTAGTGAAACAGACAAGAGTAACTCACCATGACATATGCTACGCTGTCGAAGAAGGCAGCTACAGTCAGGCTGAGAATCATCTTCTGTACCGTAGAAAATGAGACAAAGGCATAAAGAGGGATTCTATAGCAAAACACCCCCGGTAAATATGCCAGTGCATTTTTATTCACTTAGAGAGAAGGGCAAATTATAGATCAGATGATCACTGATGTGGCTGACAGCTTGGCATACAACATCCCAGGCGACAACTCCATGAAAATATCACAAAGGATTCCCTCCATAGAGACTGAATTCATTATGTTTCTTGATGAAATTAATCGATAGTCTGTGCACTATAGAATTTCTGTGTCCAACAATGACTCTGCCGAGGCTGCAGGAAGACGACAGGGGGAGGAGGTGGAGACAGAAAAAGAGCGCAGGAGGGCCAGAGAGCACTAAAGACTATTGACTGACGGATAACCTTTGCAAGGGGATGGAGGGAAAGAGATGGTTTATGTGGTGTGAGAGGAGCAGAGGAGCAGGAGGAGGTGAGCCCACTCTCTGCAACCTGGTCCAGGGGCAATAGGATCCATCAGAGCCCCACGTTAAGCTGTCATTTACTTCAGATTAGGAGGATAACTTGGACTGCTGCTCAACCTGACAGACCAGCTGGACTGGCTTCAAAAACAAAAACAGGCTATGAAGCTGCACACTCAAACAAAAGCAGAAAAATAAAACCATGGAAAATGTTTCTATGGGGAAGAAAACAAGTGGAGAGAAAAATGTAATCAATATTATTTAGCGAATATTCAGACCTTAAGTATAGCGCAAACCTCTTCATTTGGAGGGGAGGGGGGTGGCAAAGACGGCAGTCATTATCACAGAATAACCATGAGTCAATTAACTCCACAATTGATTAATCTGTGCATTTTAAGTGGGTTCAATTATGCCAAGATTTTCCATGGCTAATTGAACATATTTCCTGTGGCAACGAAGCAAACAGAAATGCACAAAAAAAAAGAAAAGGAGTCACAACATACTGTACATGGCAGTGTGTATTTACCTGAGCCAAAGAGTGATACCTGCGAAGCAGCCAGATCACAAACAGCATGAAAATGCTGTAAAAAGAGAGAGAGAAAAAACAGTGAGATTTTCATGTTCATTGTTGCAGGGGAACAATTTGTGCTGGAGCAGCAACGAATGCTCTAACAATGATGTATTGTGTTTGGTGCACATAAATGCAACATAACAATTCAAACACTAATCGATGCTGTCTCTCTGATAACCTTAACTCCACCTGCTGATATTCTTTTGCTTCTAGCAACACTGGTGACAATGAAGGCTCCAAAAAAACACTGACTACTGAAACAATGACTCCGATGGCCTGCTGTCAACAAAGCAAACAAATGTTTTCCAGAAGAACTTAGGGTCCCCACAGACACATTTTGTGTTACTCATTTCACTTTATTATCTGTGCCTGTGGACTTGCTATTGAGACATTTTGAGATAAATCATTTAGTTTCATTAGAAAACAACATTTAAATATAAACCCCAACTGCTAATGCTGCAGTCATGTCTTGAAGAATTTGGACTATATTCCACTTTTTATGAAGAGTATAGACTTTAATTATTTTGACCTGATTTTACAAACATTTCTGACATGCTGTACAATGTGTGCACACAACAGTACAAACACAACAATGGTTTGTCACATACAACAAAACCACAAACCACAGCCCTCAAATCAACACATCTTAGAAACAGCCTCAACAGGAGCTGGATTATGATCAGATTCATGACAGTATTTCTTACAGGGTTACTGCAATGTGTTGCATTAGACTGTGCATGTTAATGTAATAGTTAACCTCCATCAGAGACCTATTACACCTTCACCTGTGAAAAAAAACTAACCTGTTTACAGATGTTTCATGCAACCGCTGATGTCACACTGTTATACTCAGATTTCTTGTCTCATTAAACGTAAAGCTCAGCAGAGAATCTAACGTCAGCGTATCCCTAAATAACATTCAGCTGTGAAGAGTTAAAGTCTCTGGTGTAAAATAAAAGTTGAGGGTTCAAGACAAATAATCTATAGACAAAGTGATAATTTGAAGATATATTCACCATCCGACAAGTGAGAAGGTCCCTGTGGCCCGCTTTACTGTTAATATCACCACCTGTAAATCACAAACAATTCATTACTGTAAGGCACATATCTATAAATAATAAAAACAATGTATTCAAGTATTTGTTGACTTGGACAGTGCTTACTCTTTGTAGTGTTTTTTGTTTTTTAGTGTGGCACTGTGCAAACCGGTTGAAACGTGCACCACAAATATCGCACGATCGTCATAAAAATCATAACCTTAAAAAATGACTGGGTTGAGAAGGCTATGATTTGTTCAAGTGTCTGTTTTGTGTGTTTTTGTGTACGTGAATGCAAGCATGCGTGCAACTAACAGGAAGTAAGATAAAATGAGATGTTGCGTTGACTTCAAGCAACCCGGAGCATCAGACATGAAGCAGTAAACACCTAAAAGACACGTATGTTGTATGAATGTCACCTCTGCACACGTTGACCCATTTGAACACATTATAAAACACACCTGGTTGTTAAATGACAGCTGAGTGAAATGAATACCAGATAAGCAGATGTGTTAGCGCTTGGTGCCTGATATACAACATATTTTGTGCAAAGCCGCAACCTGAAACTGAGCTGAGAGTTTTTTGGCAGAGAAACATGACAGCTAAAAGAAGGGAGGAATGAAGGGAATGAAAAGTGTGTGAGTCGGTGCTGTTGAGCTTCAGGGGAATCTAGGAGCCTGTAATAGTCCTACAGTCAAAATAGAGCAAGGCACGTCCACACAATCAACTGTGCAACATCGCTGCCGTGACCTCTCTCTCTCACACACACGCAAACACAACAACAACAACAAAGGGTTACATGAGATCAGTGTGATAACCTCTACAGAAACACTGCTGTGTCCTCCTGTGTTGCTCTTTATAGAAAACATCTATAACCAAAATCATCCAGGAAACAATCTCATTAAATGTATGGAGAGTGGAGGTCATATTGTTCATAGAAAAATAGTTGTGGTTTTAGCAGCCCCATTTTCATCTGTTCAGAAAACACTTGACTCACTAACAGGGACACATTGCAGACATGTTTTCTCTGAGGCCTTTGACTAGTTTGTTACTGTTTTAATTAAATTTGAATGATGGCACCCTGCAGGGAACCGTGGGAGTGTTAAAAAGACTCTTTGCTTTTTGTTACAAAATGTTCCATAAATAGGGCACGAGTGATGTTTTTCTGAGAAGTTTATTATGGTATTTTTGGGATTGTTTTTTTTTTTTTTTTCTATTAATGATATACAAGTCACACAAACATCTATATGATGGTTACAATCGGTGATGTTTGTATTCCCAACTCTACTAAATAGAAGAAAAAAGAGGAGCGATGAAATACTATTGATTAATTTGCCAATTATATTTTCAAGTAATCTATCAAATGTAAAAATAGTTCATCACAATTTACAAAAGCTAAATATGATGTCATCAAATTGCTTGTTTTTTCTAGTTAAAAACCTGAAGAGATCCAGTTTATTATCACATAAGATCAAGAAAAGCAGCAAATCCTCACAGCTGACTATCTGTAAGTAAGGAATATTAAAATCCATTGATTGATTATCTAAATAGTTACTACTTGACTAATCATTTCATCTCTAAAGGCAATAGTTCAAACACATCTAAATCTAAATAAACTACGTCGCAAACCAAATCCATTGAGGCCAATTCACTGAATAACATTCAGCAGTACTTAAATATCCAAATAACATATGTAGGTCTAGTTAATACATAAACTGTACACAACTGATGTCCGACATATCAGTCCAGATTTCTGAACATGATGTATTCTTATTGGAACAAATAAACAACTGTATCATTTTTTAATTGTGTGGAAAGTGTTGCTCAACTGACACTAAGATGTTGCAGGCATGTCAGCAGCACTCAGGACCTCACGAATATTTTGAATGCTGAGCAGGACATGAGGTTGGAGAAGATAGATGATCACATGATGATGATTACATTTTTACAAGACCAAACTGCAACTTGGACAGCTGTCTTGGTCAATGTCAGTCATCTGTATATAGGTTAGTCAAACATTGTACGGGACAGTGTGAGCGATTGCTGGGAATAATGAGTGATTGCTTGTCAGTAAAGAGCTTTGGGCTCTGAGTGAGACGGCATTGCAGCAGCATTCTTCCTCTGATATAGTTAGGGCCAAGAGAGCAGAAGATAACCTGGAGCTTAATGCTGCTGGCATGCAAAACAACACCTACTCACATCAACGTGTTCACAAGAGACAGTGTCGGTCCTCTGACTAATCTGATCCAAACATATGTATATCAGCTTTGATTTAGCAACAAGCTACAATTGATCCAAGGAGGGTTTTTCTTAACTAAGTTATTCTAAAGATAAGTGAACTATTGAAAGGTTTATCTTAATCTCCTACACAAATCCCCAGGTTGTGGACTTAATATTACCAACACCTGTACAAATTTAATTTGAAGTTATATTTCTGAAGGTTATGACATTCAATTATTGTGCTTGAGACTTTGCCAGAGAGAAGTGGATGAAGCCCAATGGTAGCTTTCAGTCCATACGGAGATGCTGCTTTATTAGATTACATTGTACTGTAAAGGGCTCGTTTTGGAGAGAAAAAAATAACAGGAAAAAAGTTTTAAAGTTTAAGGCTACTGAACACCTTTAGAAACCTAACATTATATTCATTTGGCAGATGCTTCTGTCCAAAATGACTCATTTTTCAGCAGAACATTAAAGTGTTTGGAGATATTTTTTGTATAGGAAATGAGAAGTGCTAGCATATGTGTGGTGTAGTATGAAATGTAGCAGCATTCAGGATTAGCTGCAGAGGTCTGTGGGCAGAAGCAAAGGCTTCGGTGGGAAGAAGGTTGCAGTAGTCCAGCCAGGAGATGACACACACCTAGATGAGAGCCTGATCCAAATCCTCCTGATGTTATACAGGATTAGGAGTGGACTATTCCTGCTTAAACCACAGCATCACAAAATACCATTACGTCAAACCACAGCCTGTCTGACATAGTATCGAAAATATCTTAATACCACAAGATTACTGAATTGCATCATTGACTCAGTTACACACAGTGGTAGAAGAAGTATCCAGATCATTCTCATGTCCCGATCCGATTTTACTTAAGTAAAAGTATTGATACTCATTATAAAGAATGGACCCTGTAAGTGTTATAGCCTATTATTGGATCATTACTATTGATTAACTAACATGTAAGCAGTACTTAAATGTTGTACTTAATCAAGATGGGCTCCTTTGAACTGCTGTATATACTGCTAGGTATTTCTTTTTCGTTTGTTACTATTACATATGTAGTAGAGCAGTAGAGAAAGAAATACATTATTTCCCAAAAACTGTAGTGGAGAATAAAACTAAAATACTCTAGTCAAATATAGGTATTGTGAAATGGTACTAAAAGAACAGGTTAAAAAAGACTAAAAAAGTCAGGTGCCCATATGAACAATGAATAAGGTTTTCCTCACTGTACTCATTCCTCCTGTTTATACTGGCTGGTAAAAGATTCCCTTCAAATGTGCTTTCAATGGAAGTGATGGAGGCCAAAATCCACAGTGTGTCCACACAGTCATTTTGTGCAAAAATGTATTAAAAGTTGATCTGAAGAAGCTTATATGAGGCTTTAGCAATCTGAGTTAGTCATATTAAGTGAATACCTGCCACATTTACTGTCTTTTTAGCATTAAATTCCCTCTTTATGTTCCCCTGTTGAATTGAAGTGGAAGAATAGTGGAAAAAAAGAGGAACTGTGGCAGTAAAAAGGCTGTAAAGGTGAAAGATATCTACTAGATTTGACTCATCTGAACAGCTGAAGGTTCATACGAGCTTCAGATAAACTTTAAAATATGTTTTTGCACAGACACAGGACTGTGGATTTTGTCCCCCATCACTTACTTTGTAAGTGTATAAGTGTATAATTTGTTCATTTCTAACAGTGAATCCATCCTTTACGTGCAGTTCTTATGTAAATGTATTCAACTTTCAACCTCTGCTATCAGACATTGTTCAATTGCTGCAGTTGTTGTGTTCCCCAGTGTTGGTGATATGCAATGTTTTCTTCTCATAGTATCTTTCACATTCCAGTTAAGGTACACATGAATTAGTCAAACTGGTTCACCTATCTTGTCGAGATAAGGAACTCAACATCTTACTTATCTTTATTCATACTGGCCAAAATAAACAGGCTGCTTCCACATTCATGACATGCAGGCTCAAATTAGACATAAGGCTGGTCAACATGATTGAATTTGTTCAAGTACGTGTGATAAACAACAGTGATGTATGTTAAATACATATTCAACAGACCTATTACAGCAGCTCGTCTATCAGCCCTGTTGTAGCATTATATAGAGCCAGAAACCAAGCAGGTGGACTCCATTTATCAAATAGTCATCCGATTAATCGAGACATAATCAGTTCGAAGGAGTTAAATTAAGACCAATGTCATAATAAAGCCACCAAATGAAGCTAACAAAGTCTTGCGTTATGTAGCTAACTAGCAAATTAGCTCAAAACACTATTTAGAGTGACGTTAGCTACTTACGCATCGATAGTCTTCTGAGTGTGTGTTAAAAAATACGCAGCGTGTGTCGTTACTATCTGCCTTTAAGTTTTCATTGTCCATTTTTTTTGCCACGATGATTTAGACACGATTTGTTTTTGTTTTGCTGTAAGTTAGCTTTCCTTGTACTTCCGGTTTCTACTGTGAGCAACAAGGGACAAAAAGCCTCACTGTCGCTTGTGTATGGTTTAGTACAAAATACTCTCCTAATATATATTGTACATATAAATATATTATATTATATTTGTATATGTGTAACCTGAACACGCATGTTTGTAATCCTATGTGAGGGTGTGTTTATATGTGTTTAATATACTTATCAATGTATATAGTATCAAAATAAACCTTTATATATTTATATGGTGTATTAATTATATGTCATTTATGACAGTCAGTGGGGAAATATAATTAAATACATTTAGGTTATTGGACTTAAGAGCAGATCATGATACTTGTACTATTAACATATCCTGCTTCTTCATACTACTCCATTACATTCTCTGACAACAACTACAGCTACTTTACAGATGAAAGTTTACATAAAAAACAACTGATGTGCTAAATATTGTGCATTATTACAGATTGAATTGGCCAACAGTAATAAAATAGTTAAATCAGCTTCACTGCACTGTAACATTGAAATTACTCTCACACTGACAATAATTTTGCATGCATCATGCATAATAAAGATTCAAATATTTACATCACACATAACTAAGGAGTCATTCTGATGAAATATTTATACTCTACTTTTTATGGAGTAAATTTATGCTGTTATGGCAACTTGTTCTGAAGTAATCTAATTCTGAAAACTTCTTCCACCACCGATATTCATTTATGTGATTCACAAAAGCTGCAAAATCCCAAAATGTTACTGTAGGAGCTATTTGTTAATTTTGTGAAGTTTAGCTATTGTTTATAGTTTGTTTCAAATCTAATTTACTAATTAAGTAATTTTGTTTTGTTTACTTTATTTGGATTAAAATTGGATAATATTTTTGTTAATTATAATAATTTATTTATTTATTATTATATTTAGATTGATAGGATTTATTTTGGGTTTAGTTTTACTAGTTGATTATCACTGAGAGCACACAAGTTTATTTAAGTAGGTAGGCACACTTGTACCAGCATGCACCTGGGTGGGCCTATGGTTTTTTACCAGCGCACTAGAGGCGGCAACAGCTTTGGATTTCTTTGTTCTTTTGTTTGTTTTTATTATTTTGAAATAAATCACCGCAAACGCAATATTTTTGAATGGACATTCATCTTTTCATCTCCCCTCTTTTGCCTGCGTTATCCCACACCCATGGTGCGTCAGTGGCCCTTTGATTATGTTTAGTTTAAAGTTGAATTTGTTTTTATTTGAGGACAAATGGCCACTACAGTTACACTTCAACAAATATCTGGTTATCAAAATCTCTTCCGGTTGTTCAACATCACCCTTTGGAACAGCTTGGTCTACACTACAGAGTACATTCCATAGAGAGTAAAAGCACTGCAGTTTAGTGATGGCCTCTGCATTCACCTTAAGGTTAATGATAAGGTTATCTTAGCGGATGTTTTTAGTAACCAGCAGCTTCATTTACAGTTAAATGCAGATAGGCATGTTACCTTTGCCCTAGTAGTAGCTGAATCACAAACAATAAAAACATTTCAAGGTGCGATAAAGATGTTTGATGAGTATCGCTTCCTTTGTTAGACTATTTTTTCTGCAGCAGACTTCATTCAACTAAGCTTCAGAGCTTCAAAACAGGAAAATACTGCAATCAATTCAATTATTGAAGTTTTTAAAAGTTATTATTTTAAACATTGACTGAAAAATGCTCAGAATTTTGACATACTGGATTTCACATTTTTGTCATGTAGCTAGAAATTAAAGAAACTTAACAAAATTAACAATATAACATAGTTCTAGTATTGGTATTTTGTAGTGTAGACCATAAAGAGGCCTAATGCAATATAATGTTATCTCTCCACTAATCTGTCTAATCTTTTTCAGTGACTTTCAAAGTTTAATACTTTTAAACATTACACTTGTGTGTTAGTGTGTGTGTGTGTGTGTGTGCGTGTGTGTGTGTGTGTGTGTGTGTGTGTGTGTGTGTGTGTTTGTGGGTGTGTGTGTGTGTGTGTGTACGTGTGACACTGAAACTCTAGCTGCACCCACCCCACTTCCCTCTGTGGCCTTTGAGGTTGTCACTGTCACTTACATGAACAACACTGAGGCAAGACATTACATAAACTAAGATGTGTGTCCACATAAACAGAAACAGTCTCCCTTTTTGTTTCTTTTTTAAATAGGTTTAAATGACAAACTCAAAGTAATAATAAAAAGCAAAGTGAACTGATTCTAGTGCACTCCTGTAATTATTATGTGTATCCCTGACTCCAGCATATATTATATATATTAACAAATGATTCAAATGAAACAGTACTGTCCAGTACTGTCCAAGAAATATTCACTGGACACAATCAGAGTGAGAGAAATTGGCATTTGGATGCATTCAAAATGATCTTACACTTATTGAACAAAAGCCTCAGGCCCTTTACTTTCAAAGTTGAAGCGGTTCAAGATGTTGTCACTCTAAACTTTATTGAAAGGCAACATTCTGCATGTTTGTAGAGGAATGTCAACATTACCCCCAGGTCATTTTGACGCCACGACTCCCTTTTAACACATTTAACACCGCTGATGGCTAAGAGCAATTTACGATTAAGCCGCAAACCATCTTTTTTTTATTTTTTTTTTAGCTTTTTACCATGAAATAAACAAAAATCAATTTCCAGAGCAAATTGTCTCAATGGTTACAGTAAGTACCACTTTAAATAAAATAAATAAAGCAGAAAACAACAGCTCTGATTCCTAACAGTGTTCATATGCTGTCTCTGAAGTAACAACTTTTTCATTACAAAAATAATGAAAACTTTAAGCTAAAGACAGTTATTCCCAACTGTAGTTTTTTTGTAGTTAAAATGTTGAAACATAAACAAAAGTGACACTTCAAAGATGTTTTGACCAACTTTACTACTTAGTCAATATTTGAATGTACATTTGCCTACAGGCAATCTGTTTGGACAGAGGTAACAGATCCCTTATTTGTCAGGTACAAGGTACAAGAGAACTACTACTTAAACACATATTTGGTATTCAGTGTACTCCTAATTCAGTTTTATGATGTTTTGGCATGTGAGATAATGTTTCAATCTGAACTTTCCTGCATTTGTAAGGACAAAAGTACACCACAAATTGACTCAGTTCATAAAAAAGTTTATTTTAAAAACAGTACAAAAACGTTGCAGAAGCTGCGTACAAAAGCATTTGCTTGTTTTGACAGATGGACATCTCCAATAATGCCTTTACAATAGCAAATAAATGACAATGACAACAATGCATCTCGTGGAAAAAACCTCTCATTATTCTTTATGCAGAAGAATTATAAGTTGATTCCAGTTCATTGACCATGTAGGACACAAGGAGATCACTGGCAGCTATGAGTAAGCATCTGCCTTCTTCCTTTAAGCACAATTTAAAGACACAGACACATCAGACTAGAAGTAGCGTGGTCATACACAGACAGATCCATCTGGACACACTGACATCATCAGCTTTACAAAGAGAAAGCAAAATCTTTTGTCAATATTCCCCGTCAGAGGGGTGGTTCAGACAATGTAGTTCATGCGGTCCACTTCTCCAACTTTGAAATAACATTAGGCTCTCAAACATACAGAGTGAGGTAATAAATACATTAAATAAAAGTTTAAATATATATTTCACCTGTGTTTCACTGAATACATGATATGTACAACACTTTGGAGTGCAAAAACCGAAGTTTGGTGTTAAGTACACAGATGCTTTCTTCAGGATCAACACATACAGTTAATACCACAGAGTAGACCGACACCATGTAGGCCTATACACAGAAAAAAAGCTGCTCCTTCCACTACCATCCACATGTTTGCCATTCAATTTCATCAGTAGTGACAGCAGCAGCAGCAGCAATAGAGAATATTGATAGTTCAGTTCAGACAGCCACATCATTTGCCTCCCGTTCCAAATGTGTTGCAGGCTTACTGGCCCCATCCTCCGATACCAATCTCCTGCTTGTAGCGCTTGGTAAGAGAGTTGGCCTGCAGTGTGAGCTTGCCCAGGACCCCTTGGAGTCCGGTAAGGTGGAACTGGAACTGCTTCTCCAAATCCTCACCCTCCTCGTCTTCCTCCTCGGATGATGACGATGCTGAAGAAGAGATGGATGTGGACGAGTTCACACGGGTGATTTTCATGCTCTCTTTCCGTCTCTCGTCGGCTGCAGCGCACCTGACCCCCCACTCGATGTTCGTGCGGATGGACTTCAGCAGCTGGTAGTAGCTGTACATGTCACCCTCGTCCAGGTCTGATTTCATGGAGCTCAGCTCCCTGTCCTCATCCAACGGGACGTCCCGCAGCAGACTGGGCACCATTACGGTCTGGTCCATGTTGTTGACTGCGCCGATGAAGCGGTTCATGGCGTTGAAGAGAGAGTTCTTCTGGTTGGGTGTCTCTGACTGCTGCATCATCATTTTTGGCGAATCTCTTTTCCGTGTAGCAACAGTAGTAAAAGCGAAGATCTGAGTTGTTTTTTTCTCAAATTCCCCGGACAGCTTTTCTCCTCTGTGAATGCCCTGCTTTAATTCTGGGTTGATCGGCTTAAGAGAAGCGGTTGCTTGTCTGTGATGCTGCGTAGGGGATTGGCTGTCTTGTAAATCAGGCGAGTTGTGCTGGTAGTTGGGCAGGGTTCTTGTGTTTCCCTCTTGTTGAGTGTTAGCCCTTCTCGTTCTTTCTAGTTTGACGGAAGACGGGTGTGCCTTTTATGTATGCAGGTGGTTTCGTGCTCAAAAGGCGTTTCCACAACCTGTTTGTCAAGTTCTTCCACTGCAGTTGTAACCGGATCCAAATGACCTGGAATAGCACACAGCAGAGAGAGAGAGGTTTGGCACATTTACTGAAATGGGGGTGGCAACAAATTGACAGTAGGGTACATCCCTCTTCAGAGAATACAGATGCCCCTGCATCGCTACAGAAATAACAAATCTCAGTGCTCGGCAATTACTTGCTGTATTTACAGCTGAATATATGCTAAACGGTTTACCGCGCGTAATTACGCACAACAGCTGTCAGACTGCCTCAACACTACTCTCATCCCAAACTTAACTTACCGTGCAATGTGCTGCTCTGTGAATCTATGATTTTTCTTCTGGTGAAAGAGTGGCTGATGTTACATCACTGCATCTCACATTCTGTTCCGATGAGCCAAACAGCAGACACGCGGGGTGAGGCCTCGCCGGGCGGACAGAGCATGAATATTCATTAACTAAGCCATCAGCCCACTGCTCGGCTTCCAGTGGAGCCAATCAGATGGTCATATGCATTTCCTCAGAGGCGGGACAAGTCGATTTTGGACCAATGACGAACACTATTGTGGACTGTTCACATATAGAAAACAGAGGCAACACGTGTTTGAGATCTGAAACTGTAAATTAAATAGTGTTAAATTGTATTTAAATGTCATCAACTGTGCTGGAAGAGGTATTTATATCCTCAACTAAAGTGAGACCAAGATACAGTAAAAAAACAAAAACAAAAAAAACAAAAAACTCCATTACAAGTAGAGGTCCAGCATTCAGATGTATCATCAGCAAAATAACAGTCTAAAAGTGAAGTTATCATAAGTTATAAGTTATCATAAGACAAAAGAAAAAAGTTCAGTTACACAAATATATTTAATTTATGGGACTTTCATAGGTTTTGTTTGTTTTGTTGTTTTGTTTTTAAAAGATTAGAGTGGAAACCCTTCTCTGATGGAACTGTTGATGCACTGCTACTAACCTGCCCCATTTTTTGTGCCCCAAGCTGAAAACACTAATTTAATCTTTAACAGTGGATGGTATTTTATCATAGTTTATTATAGTTTAAATTATTATAATGGAAAATTAAACTTAATCTGTAAAAAAAAAAAAAAAAAAAGTAAAGTGTAATATTTCCCTCTGAAATACAGATAAGTATATCTTTTCCTCTATCATTTTGAGTAACTGTTCTCTGTTCTCAGTGCACATTTAGGGTCTCTATTGAAAACATTGTGATGAGTTGAATTAGTAGTGAGATAGTGAAATATTTGGTGCCACATCAGTAGGCATTCCCAACTTAACCATTATACTTTTCCTTGTTGTCGTTGCCCAATTACTATTAAAGCGCTAGAAAGGGATTTGAAAACATTTAAGCTCTCACAAACATTCTAATATCCCTGTAGAAATACTACAGGCCTTATTACTTCTCCTCAGGATAACTTTTGTCTAAACCAATTACCGTAGTGACAAGCTTTTCAGATTACACTATAAACTAAACTGTTGCACCAGCCAGTTTCTTGTAGAAATGCTGGACATCTGATTTCCCTCCACTCTGCTAACTATAGCTGCTGATAAACAGGGGGACCCCCACAGGCTCTGCTTTAGAAATAGCCCACCACTAAAACTACAGTACATGTGATATGGGCACACTACAGTGCATGTGGTGCACTCATGGAGGATCTCAAATTGAAATCTGAGCTTTGGTAAACACATCTGCTGAGACTGAAACTATAGAAACATGTTTTTCACTGTGTTGCCATCAACAAAAATAACTCCGCCTGAGTGATGTTGAATAAAAACAAGTCTGTACTCTATTCATGTATTATATTAAGGGATGGGCTGGAAGGAATAATATAAAGGAGGGAGGGGAAGATTAGGCTGGCATAGAAAGGTGATCTGAATGATACTACATATCCAGGAAGAGATGTCTATGGGCACAGTTTGTTCTAGATACTAGCAAATGAATCAGAGTTCAAAAATTGTTGCTCAGCAAGAATGGTGGGAATGTGAACATGGATGGTAAAACCTGCTGGAGAGTTTCTCTCTCTGTGGCCCAGCCTACTTCCGGTTCCTCTTTGGAATTTGCCACTTGTCGCCTTTCATTGCGCAACTCCTTGTCAAAAGGTCAATGATGGAAGAAGTATTCATTTCAATAAGAGTAGCAATACCACAATGTACAGTAACTTAAAATAACTTGTAAATATAGCTGTTAGATAAATATTCCCTCTGAAATGCAATAGAGTGGTGATGTAAAGTAGCATCAAATTGAAACAGGTAAAGCACACCTCCAAACTGTACAGCACAGTACTTCAATGTACTTAGTTTCAGTGGTGGAAGAAGTACTCAGATCATTTACATAAAAGAAGGAATACTTAAATGTAGAGATGTAAAAATCCCTCATTGAAACTCTTGCTCAAGTCAAAGTACATCATTATTATTGGTTACTGTAAGTAGCAGAAAGTCACCTGTGTGTTATATTATACATATTTATTATTTTTACACAATTAAATTTGTATTATTATACAGATGACTAAACATGTAATTAATGCCTTAGATACTCAAGGTAGAGCTTATTTGAGGTGTACTGTTAGTTTAATCTGTTTATCATATTTCATAATTTGTTCACAGGTTTTGTACGTAACATCTTATTCCATTAATGAACTATTACTGCTTTTAAATAAATGTAGCAAAAAGTGTAATATGTTATTCTAAATTGTGCTGTGAATGTATTAAGTAACTCAAAATGGTAAAGCTGTACTTAAGAACATTAGAGGAATAAATGCACTTAGTTTCTTTCCCACAACGCCTCAATGGCACATCTGCCTTAGAAGCAGCTTCACAAACAACACAAATGGACTAATCTGATCCCCCTTCTAAAGATTAGCTGATCCTCAATCCAGTTAGGGGGGAAAAAAGCAGGTCAGCATAGCAAAGGGTGCTCTACTGCTGAACAGAGATCAGATAGGAACATGCTCTCGCTTTGCTCTCTCAGCAGGCCTGTCAATCAAGGCCCCACCTCACCCACTTTCTCTATTCTTCCATGAAATGCCTTTGCACTTGTCAAGAGGACGCCCCGCGCCTGAGTGCAACAATGAAAACCTGGATCGGTTCGGAAGGGTTTCTCGATTGTGTGTCATGTCAGAAGCTGAGCATCCACCGATTACGGCGGGTGTCATCATCATCCCGCTGTCTTCAAAGAGAGAGCGAGAGGGAGAGAGAGGGGAGGAAGTGGGACAGGTGGTGGGGAGAAGAGGGGTGCTGCACTATAGGAACAGGCAGCTTGAGTGGGAACTGTAGTACTTGTCATCGCAGCTGCATGTTACTGAAAAGTGTGAGGCAGGGGTGTCTGAGTTCAGCAGGGGAGCTGGAGGCGAAGCAGCAAGAGCAATTAGAACAACAACTGCAGCAAGAACAACAGTGACAACAGCTCACATCACAAACAGACAAGCAGGGTGGGAAGGGCATGCTATATTAGTTTATAAGGTAGTAAACCAGATATCAGTGTGGATTAGAAGAAAAGGGTTCTGTGTGTTTGAAAGAGGAAGAGAGAGAGTCTGCATGTTTCCTTTTTTGTCTTTGGTAATGAAATTCCTAACAAGATCACTTTAAAGCAGTAATATGTTATAGATTTAATAGGTTTTAATCTGATTGAATTACCATTTGAAAACTCATTTCTGTATGTATTGTGTATTTAATGTAATGATATGAAGCTGGCTCATTAACAAGATGTTCTTCTGATGAGCAGTGAAGGACTTCCCCTTTAAACAGACACCATAATGTGATAAGTTTAAAGATCCCCTCAGATTCTGCTAAAAAATACAATTTACATAAATCTTCATAATTCTCCAATGAACAATACAGAATCTATGAATATGCAAACATTTTTAATTTCAAAGGTTTAACTGCTGGATGCAATATGTCTCCTACTCTACTGAAAACGGAAAAGTCCATTCTCAGTGTATGTGTATTTCAAGTTTTCACATTACACTTGAGTAAATTACATATGGACAATGATTGGCTCACAACTAGTTGTGATGTCACAAATACACATCTTAAACTCAGATTGAATAAAACCTTCCCGTTTCAGCATGTGAAAACAGTCTTCTAGTGTCACAGTGTGTACATACATCGTTCTTCACAGTGAAGATCAAACTGAAGGAACAAGAAGAAAAACATATTTTGGGGATGGGCATGGTAGAGCCTATCAAGGTGGGAGGACTTACATTTTTCATCCAATTCCAACATTTCTATTTGACACGTTCTATTTTCACCACTTTAAAGTCAGCAAAATAAAATATCAGCCTAAATAAAGGACATGCAATTTCTCCTTCAGACTTGTACTCCTGACAGTGTATAAAAAGGCTTTAAAACTGTATTTAGATCTTCATGCTGGGAATTACATATAATATAATGTCCCATAAATAAAACATGACCAATCCTAATACAGTAATTAAAAAAAAATAGAGCTGACCTACTGAAATCTGGTCAGGATATTTCTGAAGGGAGGGGGGCTTCATCTGATGACTTCAGTATTCCTGGCTACTGCCCTGCTGGACACACCACAAGACTCCAGATCAGACACCAGATATAGTGACTAGTCATTAAGAATAATGCAGGCGTTACAAATAACATTAACGATGGCTCCGGTCTATTACAGTGTCCCAGATTTGAACTCGTGCTGGAGTCACCAAGAGGGTCCAATCAAGTTTTTCTTTTATTAGGACATATAATAAGACACAATGGGACACTGCCGTTCTTTATGGGCTATTTTGTCAGAAAATACATGGACATAGTGGCTGTAGTGAAATGCAATGATTTACTCAAGGCTTTGAATTTGAATTTTAAAAATGTAAATTAATGTTGGCTGATTGCCACCAGTAGGGTATCCCTCTCACTTGATTGGCACTTCAATATGTGTGTGTGTGCGTGTGCGCGCGCGTGTGTGTCGAAGAGGGAGAAGGGGGGAGTAATAGCGCTTCCCCGGTGGATGGTGGATGACTCCCTCTAGCCTATAACCCATTAAGCGTATTCAGGAGGCGGAGGCGAGGAGGAGGCAGCGCGAGGAAGCCAGGGGCACGCACGCTCCATTAGCGGACCCACTGCCGAGCCGCTCTGCCGGTAATTTGCGTAACGAGATTGAAGCGAGCCCGGTTAGTGCGGTCTCCCCGAGCAACAGCCTCTCCTTCCCTTCATCCCGCCGCTTTCCGGCCTTATTACTGATGCAGTCCGCAGCGCAGCGGGGACAGGCGGCCGAAGAAAGAGCGCCGTGATCTGTCTCTCCTCCTTCTCCACTCTCTCTCTCCACAGCTCCAGGTTCGTTTTCCACTGATGCCTAAGCGCCATCATGTGGATGAGGACGGTAGTCTGCTTACTGATTTCATAGTTCTCAAAAGTCACTCAGTTTATGGAAAGTGTAGATTACTTTTCCCCCTTATCTTTTTTCTATTATAAAAAAATAGAACAAACTGAAATTATGAAAACAAATGATATATAGGCTATGATCAGGCTGTATATAATGGTAAGACCCAGTAAGAAAATACTAATTATGTAAAACCTGGTTTGTTTTTCAAAAATGAGACAAAAGGTCCTTCCAATATCTCTGAGATAATTGATTAAAATTGCCCTTGGATGTGATTTTCTAGTCCTAAATATGTCAAAGGTTTATGTAGACCTATAGTTTTCTGTCAGGACACAAGCTGCTGAGGTTTGATGTTCAGGGGGCAGAGAGCAAATCATGTAATTTTAATAACTGAAGTTTGACTAGGAGACTTTATTGCCCTCTGACATCCTGTGCTGCATGACTAGTTAACCCTTAAACTGACCTTACACTAATCCTAAAGCTGGAAATATCATTTGTTCTGAGGTGTGGAAACAGACCAAATGATCACATTTAAGGCTGTCTATATGATCACATTTATAATTATATTAAAAAACAATAATGATTGTGTGGTGCAGACTCCTTGTTTAACAGGGTTTTTTTTAAAACTTCAGAAGCAGTCATGTGGAAACATATGGAGCAACTGGTTCAGCCAACACTTACATGCAGCTTTGGTAAATACATGTAATAACACACCTGCTCAATCCTGAACTGAAAACATATAGAGCGACCTCTGTTCTATCAAAAATGAGCAAACTCTAAACAACGTTGTTATTCTGTATATTTATTGATAATAAGACCACTGATGGTGACTTAGTCAATAGTAGACAGCATGGTGCAATTTCTTTTTGAGTGTCTGGTGACCCCATGTGTAAGCTGGATGGTATTACAATTTAGTATTTACAGAACAATATCAGTCTGAGGAAGGAAAAACAAGTTTCAGAGTGTTGGAAAACATACATTCACTAAATAAATGTACAGCTTTAAAAGCAATGAGTTTTTAAAAGCCACAACCAAATACTGACCAAAATACAACAGGATCCACAAAAATATCTCTCTCTCTCTCACACACACACACACACACACACACACACACACACACACACACACACACACACACTCGTAAACCTCATTATACAAGGGAAATACACACTCAAAGTTAAGGGGACAGTCAAATAAAGAAAATTATCACACACATTCAGACACACACACACACACACACACACACAGTGAAAGAGAGATAGAAAAAATCACTTGGTGAAACTGTAAACGTAATGCCAACCAAACTATAATAAATATACAGCTAAATTGAAACAGCTACATGTTGCACGTTACTCTCAACGAAACATTGGCCACAATTATTTTTCAGTGCGTTTTTTCTATAAACTATCAAACAAATACAGATTAACAGCACAGTGCAGAATCAAAGCTCTGACACACGACTTTAACACTTGATTAGCATATTAGAATGAGAAACATTACATCATATAAATTACATTTCCAATACATATCTACAGATGGTCATGAATGCGGCATGTTGATGCACTACATAGAATACTGTGAATACTAGATGAACACTGTTTGAGTCCTGCATTTCTCTAATGTTGACTTCTCTCACCGTGACACACAGCTGGTGTTATTTTCCATTGAAAGAAAACAATGTATGACCTTAATGACTTGGTATAACCCTGGCAAGCTAAGAAGTGTTATTGCTGACCTCTTCGGGACTGAAACTTCATGTGCTTCAAACTATAAAGACGTACGCTTTAAATTAAGTGCTTGTGGGGCTGAAACTGACTATTTCTGCTTCTTTTCACAACCAGCTAGCCGATAACTTGCGTCACGCAGCGACAGGCCAGATGTGCAGAGGTGAGAAAGTAAGCAAGGTTTCAACTTCTCTCTCAAGCTCTCTTTTTTTTTGTCACTTTTCGCACAAACAACATTATTTGCCGTCAGATGTGTTCGGACAACACCTCATACAAACTACTTCATTTGAAGCATACTGATGCCTTGAAGTGTTAGAAGCATTACTCAGTCTGAAAAGTCCCGGTCACACCAGTATATAATACTGCAGAATTAATTCATTAGACTTAATTTCAATTCAGTCCCAATAATGAATGGATTCACTTGCATGATTGAAGTAAATGTGTGTGAATTTTTCAAGCCCAACTTGAATTATCTGTGCTGTTGACCAAGCCGTCTTAACAGCTGTAGATGTGTTAGAGAACTGACTTTTGAGGGAAGAAAGAGTCAGAGAGTTCAAAACAGAGGAGGGTAGGTTTTCAGCTATCTGTCCACTTTTTAAAAACTCTTCCTCTATCAAAATGGGAACAGCTTTTACAATCTTTTCAATAAACAATGAATTTATCGTCCCATTAGCAAGCAAGCTAACGTGTTTCCTGATTTACCGTTAGCTAGCATTACTTGGTGTTCATTTGTTTGGTTTGCTGTTTGATTACATCTCTGTTCCCCCATAAAACTAATTGAGTTTGATAACAAATTGAGTTAGTTCTTATGTATTTATATAAAAAAAAACCCTCACATTTATACTGAATAAAATTTTAAAATGAATTTAAAAAAATTAAATGGGATTCAGCTCATAGTCTGCCGCAAAGTTAAAAACTCAGGACAAAAGCAATGTGCGTTGACTTACGTAAAAATACTCTCTTATCAGTTTCCTTATTCCTCATATAAACTAAAATATCCTCAGTACACATAATCAGTTCACAAAATGCCACAGCTATAGGAATATACAATGGTGAGCAATAGCAAAGTCAAATGCAAAACTAAATCATCTATCAAAGTATTACTTTCAAGCTTTAGTAATGTCATTCTGTACAAAGATGGTGGTCGGTGGAGCATGCTGCAACCAACACTAAAGCCAAGTTGCACTCAGTCACCTATCTGAGACCAACACCGCTGTCAGCTCGGACAACTCTGGTCTACCTTTCTGTCATAGGCTGTACTGATCCAAGATATGTGCTAATGAGCAACGTCTACATCAAGTAGCAGTGTGATGTATGGTACAGAACGCTTTGATGCAACAGCAGTGAGTCAAGGAATGATGCTTTACAATAAGATACATTAAGATATTACATTGAGATCACAGGCAGAGAGACGGAGGGAGGTAAATTCCAAATGAGATGTGTGATAGTGTTTCAGGAATTTACTGTTGTCATGTGCCAAGGCTCTTTGTCTCTTCTTCTCTTCATCTCCCTAAAAAGACAAAATAAACACATAGAGAGGTATTCTTTGTGTATGGATAAACTCATAAAATGTGCAGATGCTTGTGTTGGTGTGTTTATCACTCGACGTTTCTCACCTGCCACGTCACATCAGCTACACCATCTCATACTGATTGGCTGTGATGATCCTGGACAGACAGCAGGCCAGCAACATGCCAATCAGCTGAAAGACAGGACAGGGCTTGGATTAAATTCACAACGGGGGAGAATTTTTTTTTTTTTTTTTTTTGTAAAGATGATGATGCTACAAGTACCCAATTTTCTGCAATAGCAAAACAAATGTATTTTCTTAAAAAAAATGTAAATAGAGTCAGTAATAATGATGTCAAAATAGACAAAAATAAAGTTACATTTCCAAAAAACAGGTCTGAGATTAAAGTTGCTAATTCCTTAGTAATTTAACTGAGATTGCTGTTTCATGCAATTCTCCTAAAACCAACTCAGTAGATTTCCTGTTAAAATAACCTTCAAGCACACAGTGGTAAATGCATTAAAATTGTGATTGTTGATCTCCTTAGCAACTGTTTCTCTTGTTTTCAGGTATGCCTCCATATTTAAATGCTAAAACACTACTAAGTGCAGTGTTTATTTGCACAGCACCCCCCGTTAAATCATCCAATTTTTGCAGCAGCTCTTACCTGTGAGAATGCAATCCCGAACGTCACTCCTGCAATAATGGCCATGTTGGTTTCCATGAATGCAGTGACCAGTTCATAGCAGCCCTGAAACACAGGGGGGAGGTTAGTTTGCAGTGGGTACAGGGACCTGTTATATGTACAAATTAGGGGCAAGATGGATATCTGGGAGATTATCTGAGGCAGTTATTAGTGTATGAAAGAGGGAGGTGGTTTGAAAAGGTATGCAATAGATGTAAATACAATCACTGATTACAAGAGATGTGCATTCATAGGCTTCATGCAGTGTTCATGCAGTAAATAGGCAAGCAAAAATAGCATGCCAACACAACTGACCTGGTGGTAGACTTTGCTTGGAGCTACAGTTGCATTGCGGAGGTCTTCTGGGTTGCAGTCAGAGGAGTTGAAGCAGCAGCTGGCAGGAATGCCGTTGGATGGGTAATACACACTGGCAAGCCAACTGGTGTAGTTATACACTCCACAACAACGCAGCTAGAAATGCACAGAGAAAGTATTAAAAACAAATGTGGATTAAAGGATAAGTACAGTGACAGCTGGGACATACAGCCACTGTAAAAGTTTGAACTAAGAACCGTCACGTTAGACTTAGACTGCTTTTTTCCTTGCAGCCTTCCCGTATATTTGCTATTGATTAGTTGACAGCGGCCACTGCAGTGTTGGAGACCAATGACTATGTGCACACTTTGGCAGGAGTTCACTGCCAGGACCATGCTGGGTGGTTGCTGCTGGCGTTATTCTGTATTGTTTCAATGAATCCAGTGAACAGATCAAAAACAGCAATGTGTTAGTCCATCTCTTAGTATTTTCCGAACTCCTTATGCTTTCTTTACCACTCAGCCACAAGCTACTGTATTAATTTCTAATGAATACATAAATTAATAAATGCAGTTTGTAGCACGTTACTAAAGAATAAATAGTGCCTTTGTTGAGGACTGATTTCAACTACACGTTTGTACGTGGGATTAAATCAAACTACAGTGTCAGTGTTGACAGAAATGAAGAAACTCAATGCAATAGTGCCAATGATGCGTTTTTAGGCACTTATGAACAACAACAATGGAGGCCTGTGGCACAGAGAAAGAAAAAATATGAGACACTGGCTACACAGGTAACAATTCAGTGTTGGTTTATGTCTTTGTTGAAAATATGAAATAGATATCCTTCAAAAAATCCAAGTTTCATTCAAATTTTGTACCCTGTTGATGTCACATCACTGGGACTTACCCTGTGCTGTAAATTATCAACAGCACGGCTGGCTTCATCCTCAGCGTTGTAGTTCAGGACTGCGTCAGTGTATGTTCTGTGAAAGGTTCCCTTTATCTGTGGCATGCAAACATACACACACAATCACACACAAAAGAGTGCTTTATATCTCACTCCTGGATTTGAAAAAGTTGTTTTGGATTTAGCTCTGAGTTGCATACTGACCTCATGGCGAAAGACAAATCCAGAGATCCCAGCCACTAATTCAGCAAGGAAGACCAGTGACAGAAACATGGCATACTACACAGAGAGGAAAAGAAAAACCAAGAGGGAGATTTGCATAGTTTGCATGAAAACCCTCACCTTTAATCAGTATCATTTTCCTAAGCTTGCAAACACACACACACATACGAACACTCAAATAGACTCACTTGACCACCATTAACTGAACAAAGTGCCCTGTAGCAAGTATTGGATTTCTGATCCCTCTCCTCCGAACAGAGGTCAACCATTATTCCCTTTATCACGTGACCTGAGGCTAATTAATCAGCATCTACAGCACTTCTCTCTTTCCTTGTGATACAGCACCCCACCCTTCCTCCTGAGGCCTCTCACCAGCTTCAGCATCCATGGGCTTCCTCTGCAGGTGGCGAAGCATCCGAACAGGCCGAACACGATGATGACGGTCCCGGTGCCGATGAGGACGTAGGGGGCGTTGGTGGAGTTGTCGGCTATCAGGGAGATGTATGGGCCCAGCATCAACTTCCCCCATACTCCCACTGCCAGCAGGATGGCTCCTGTTATCTAGAGGGCGGGAGGGGTTTGAGGGATGCATGTAACAGAGAGAGCGCAGGAAACAGAATGAAAGCAGGGAACAGGCTTTTATCTCTGCACTTCTGCGATATTACAATAGCTGTATATTAGCACGGTGGCAAGGGGGAGGAGGAGAAAGAGGATCAAAGTGGAACAAGAAAGGAGCACAATTAGAGTAAGGAGGAGGAGATGGGAGACAGAAGACACACATTTATTTGGAGTATGGGATAGCGATCACCTGCTTTATGAATATGCCTGCACTCTCACACACACTCACACACACACACACACACACGGAGAAAGAAATAGAGAAAAAGGGGACAAATCAAAGAAGCTCTTTGATCCCAGGCGAGACGCTTCCTCCTGTTGCGCCCCTCTTAGCATTTCAAATGAAGGCAGCGGATAAAAGAGCGTGTTGTACGAGGCAGCTGAAACGGCGTGTGTCTCAGCTGGGTATGTCTTACTGGCATCTGAAAGGGAGCGGGGTGTGGAACGGCTGCTGATGATCTGCCTCCAGCTAGGGCCAACTCATCCTAACCTCCTTCCTTCCTTCCGAGAGGAGCCTGCTTGCCGTCCTGCTGTCATGTTTTCTGGCTAGAGAGGGAGCAGCTTGTAAAAAAATGTCAATGTGCACCCCCCCCCCTGAAACTTTGAAAACTGGGGAGAAGAATAAGCTCAGCTCTGACAGAGTAAAGTAGCCACGACGACTGAACTGAAGACTCAGCGACTTTGCTCCTTTAATAAAATCCTCCTCCAATTGCTATTAGTTAACAGTGTCTTCGAGCCTGATGCCACGTTACATAAAAATGACAATGACACGGACGTGATTCACAATTATGCAAAAAACAAAAAGAGACTTCTTTACATAATCTTTGGCTGCGTTGTCTGTCCTGTGACTGCAGCTCAGAACCAGTCACAGCAGGTTAATGACTGTGTTAACAACATTTACACTTTGCCCTGTTGGCAATATGTGGTGACGGGGCAAAGGTTTTTTTCACCACAATAAATCATCACTACTTGTCCTTTGACTGTTGTGCTGCTCTGAATTTGGTTGCATTTCCTCAACAAAGCTATGAGGAGTCATTTCAGCCACACTGAGTCATTTCAGAGTAGTTTGTACAGCTATAGCTATGACTGAATTTGATTTGACTCATGCAAAAAATGCAAACGTGAATTTCCATATCAAACACTATGACACGCAAAGACAATGAGTTTCAGTGGAGGGTGAGATGATAAGAGGAGTTACTGAGAGAGGAAACACTACTGTATGGATGGCAGCTACTGAAGAAAGCAGAACCCACATGTTTCCATTTTACTCATATTTTAAAAGCTAAAATCATTGAATTTTTTTTGGCATTATAATTTCAACTGTCTAAACAATTGGATCAAATCTAGCTACACCTGCCTTCCACAATACCACTCATGTCTTTGTATCTATCTCTTTAATATGCAGCTGTGGCCTCATTTATGTGAGTGAAACTGGGTATTATTGATGACCTGTGGGCAGCGAGATGCTGAAATGATGCTGAAACTCCTTAGTGTAGCTGCATTTGTTGGAGCCGAACCAAACAGATTCATCATACAATCATTAAAGACGCTGAGAAAGACTCGGAGTGCTGACAACTCTCTGTTTCCTGGTTTCATATTGGGATGTAATTTCTCATTTGTAGTATTGATTTGCATGTCATGTAGATGCTTATCCATTAAAATGGAGGCACCCAGACGCTGAGAATGCATGACACTGATGAGATCTTGAAGTGTTTTTCTGTAGATACTTGCAGTTATTTGCAGAATACTCAAATGAAGACTGGCGATTAAAATCATAATAAAGAAAGAAATTTACTGTGTACTTTTTTTTAGTGAGAAGTGAATGGTCACAGACTCGTGTACTCTTCAGACTCCATAGCTTTATAGAACTTGACGTACAAGCACAGATGTAACTTTATGGCCAACATTAAAGAAGTATTAATAGATTGTTTTCGCAGCTTGAGGGCAGCTGTCTAAGCAATAAATTCCCTTTTTACACATCTAGCAGACATGATGCAACATTTATATTAGCTTGGAATCATGGTTCTCGCAACCTGACCAATGTAAGTTTATTATTCACTTCGGTCTCAGCTGCTAAATTCTTCGCTATGTTCACCAGACATTTGCTAACGTTGTCTGTCTACCACATGACGCTAAGCATGTTAGCGCACAGTGGGCTCCTCTAAGCTTTTTTCACTAAAAACAGCTGCCTGCTGCCTGCAGCTGCTGGAGCCTGAGCTGATGAGAGCAGTGAGACTGTACCAAAATAAAAGTTGCGGGCCATGAAACCAAAACAAGGAGCTGAAAGATGCTAAAATGCTCCACAGAGTGATAATACTACGAGTTGGCTCTTATTCATTTACAAGCATTTCTCTGTTCTACAACTGGCTCTGACTGTAACACTGAACAAGCTTTTAGTTTACTCTATTACAGTGTACTTTATATTGTGATAATATCATATAATAAGGTTTTACTTAGTATTTATGGATAATGCATACAGACAAGAATGTGTTTATGTTAACACAAAAAATGTAATATTTGATTTATTTAATTTTTAATTCAATATCTGAAAAATGACAGTACATGTCATCATAACAGTTCCATATTACCTATATTGTGCTCAATGATTGGCCACAATATTCAAATGTCATGGAAAACATATTTCTACTATATACAATTCTGTTTGTTTAGTTTTTTCAATTTGTTCTCTAGTCTTTGCTGAGTTACTGGAAGATTTGACGTCTTTGCATCATTAAAAAGTATTAAAAAATCACAATTTGATTATTTGATTGAAGAGGTCTCAAATAGACATTGGACACTTTTTTTTAAGGCATCATAAGCTAAACATGTTTGGATCAGCTGGGCTATTATAAATATTAAAGGGATAGTTACAAAATACACAAAATCTCAATGGTAGACACATCTTTATTGTATATATCATCATATCGCCCCATCCGATTTTGGACAAAAGCGTCTGTCTAATTAATGTTATGATATACAATATAACTTAATTGATCACTAGCTCAGGTAAACTGAAGGACTGCAGGCTGATGACTGGATTCTTCAGTTATCTACTGTGTCTATTAATAATGATTTTAACGGCCACAGCAGACTATCACGGTCATTTCAGAGAACAGTTCTCTTGACGACGACGTACTCACTGTTTATGGCCCACAACATTATTAGTGACAAATGATGTAGGCCATAAACATAAAAAATCCCCCTCCCCCCAAATTAGAGCAGTCGCTGCATACAAATAGAGGATCAGCTTGTCAATACTAAAGTGTTCATTTTAACACCCTTAGGGAAATCAAGTCCAAGGAGCAGGAACAGCTCATCTAGACTTCATGTCTGTTGCTGAATTCCAAGCAGCTTCTGACTCCCCCCCCCCCCCCACCCTCCTCCTCCTCCCTGGAGCCGAGCAGCCCCCCTGCACGTTTTGTTTGAAATTCAATGCCAGGCTGGCCACCCTGGTTACAGCACTGAGTTTAAAACAGGTCAACCCTTTTCCCTCCTCCCCCCGCCTAATAAAGAAACAGAAGGTGCAATGACAAAATATGCTGGCGAGGACGTGGTGCAGACCTTACCACCTGCTCTGCATTTCACCATCCTGTGTACATACTACATGTAACGGCCTCTTTTCAGACCTACATATCATTCTCACACTAACACTGCTTCCAAACGCCAAACTGAATAATCCAACTGATAACGTAATGTAAAGAAAGCTATCTGGAACATCGGAGAGAAGAAACTAAAAGCCAAAGTAGATTAAAATGTTATCCGGCCCTTAAAAAGATATAGAGATTATGAATGGGCAGAATATCTCTCTGAGGTCGGAGATAGAAAGCAGAGACAGATCCTGACCAAGTGCAGGCTCAGTGACCACGAGCTGGCAATCGGAGAAAAAAAAAAAAAAAAAAAGATGAAACAAAAAATCACGTCAAGCAAAAGAACAGAAAGATGCACTTCCTCCTACAATGTCAAACACTCATTTATTTAAGTGCAACTCAAAAGTTTCAGATTCAGAGTTCAATGACCTCTCAAAATTAAACATAATCCTAAGAGATGGAGTCAAGGCATATCCTGCTGCCCAATATCTATTAACATGCTACAACCTGGACACACACACACAAATACATGTAAAGGATACACTGTATAATACACATAGGTAGATATAGTACAGTGGGGAGAACAAGTATTTGATACTCTGCCAATTTTGCAGGTTTTCCCACTTATAAAGCATGTAGAGGTCTGTGAGAGACGGAATTTAAAACAAAAATCCAGAAAATCACATTGTAGGATTTTTAAATAATTAATTTGCATTTTATGGCATGACATAAGTATTTGATCACCTACCAAGCAGTAAGAATTTCGGCTCTCACAAACCTGTTAGTTTTTCTTTAAGAAGCCCTCCTGTTCTCCACTCATTACCTGTATTAACTGAACCTGTTTGAACATGTTACCTGTATTAACTGACACCTGTCCACACACTCAATCAAACAGACTCCAACCTCTCCACAATGGCCAAGACCAGAGAGCTGTGTAAAGACATCAGGGATAAGATTGTAGACCTGCACAAGGCTGGGATGGGCTACAGGACAATAGGCAAGCAGCTTGGTGAGAAGGCAACAACTGTTGGCGCAATTATTAGAAAATGGAAGAAGTTCAAGATGACTGTCAATCTCCCTCAGTCTGGGGCTCCATGCAAGATCTCACCTGGTGGGGCATCAATGATCATGAGGAAGGTGAGGGATCAGCCCAGAACTACACGGCAGGACCTGGTCAATGTCCTGAAGAGAGCTGGGACCACAGTCTCAAAGAAAACCAAGGTCCCCCTGCTCAAGGCAGTGCATGTCCAGGCCCGTCTGAAGTTTGCCATTGACCATCTGGATGATCCAGAGGAGGAATGGGAGAAGGTCATGTGGTCTGATGAGACAAAAATAGAGCTTTTTGGTCTAAACTCCATTTGCCATGTTTGGAGGAGGAAGAAGAAGGATGAGTACAACTTCAAGAACACCATCCCAAACGTGGAGCATGGAGGTGGAAACATGCTTTTCTGCAAAGGGGACAGGACGACTGCACCGTACTGAGGGGAGGATGAATGGGGCCATGTATCTCGAGATCTTGGCCAACAACCTCCTTCCCTCAGTAAGAGCATTGAAGATGGGTCATGGCTGGGTCTTCCAGCATGACAACGACCCGAAACACACAGCCAGGGTAACTAAGGAGTGGCTCCGTAAGAAGCATCTCAAGGTCCGAGAGTGGGCCAAAATCCCTGCTGCAGTGTGTGCAAACCTGGTGAAGAACTACAGGAAACATCTGATCTCTGTAATTGCAAACAAAGGTTCTGTTTTTCTGATGTATCAAATACTTATGTCACGCAATAAAATGCAAATTAATTACGGTACTTAAAAATCATACAATGTGATTTTATGGATTTTTGTTTTAGATTCCGTCACTCACAGTTGAAGAGTACCTATGATAAAAATGACAGACCTCTACATGTTTTGTAAGTGGGAAAACCTGCAAAAACGGCAGTGTATCAAATACTTGTTCTCCCCACTGTATATATAAATAATATATGTCAGTATCAACGTTATAGTAATGCTATTTTGTTTCATTGACTCATGATGCTTTGGCAATACTGTTGTTGACATTCATGCCAATAAAGGAAATTTGAATTTGAATGTGTGAATGTGTGTAGGGAGAGGGTGGAAGAAAGGGGGGGTGGTGGTAGCATGGAGATACAGCTATTCACACTTCCAGACGTGATTTGCCTCGACAAGCTGATGACAGTGAAACCGGGGCCCCGACACAGAGAAAGCTCTCGCTCCCTCTTCGAACCCTGTGCCCCGCTTCAATCCCGGGGCTTTTGAGCCGTGAGACTCCTCTCCACTTCAGACATCTGAAACCTGACTCTGCAGATGTACGGGAGTGCTAAGAGACCATCCAATCCTCCGACTAAATATAAAAGTTCACGTCTGTGACACCGACACATGGCACAGCATGCCTCTTCTTTTTAAGCACACGGATCAGAACTGAAAAGACTGGATTCAGCTCTGTGCTTTCTTCTACAAAGGAAAAGGGGTTAATTTAGGTTTTGTTCAAGGCTAAGTAAGCTGTTTTCACTTCCTTAGATTCTGGGTGGATACGGGTAAAAGCAAAGACAGAAAACACTCTTCAAGTCCTAAAGACATTATGGTCAGATAAATCTCTTCCACGTGTTCTTATTAGATAATCCAGCCTGGCTATATCTGGCTGCTATCACAAATGTAACAGACAAGGATGAGCCTATAACCCACAAAACACTGTCACAATTATGGCCAGAGCCATGCTAAATTGATAACAGTACTCGACAGTTACTCAGACAGTATGGTTGGTGTTAGATCATATTTGAGGCAAAACCGAAAACGGAGTCACACGCCAAATACTAAAAATTAAATAGGGAATAAGACGTATAATTCTTCATTCCTCTTTTCTCAAATCTATGAATCATTCATCCAAAAACTGGACTTGAGGCTGGAGTGTTAATTACAGTGACAACATGAGCAGAATCCAGTCTTTAAATGCTGTTTCATATTGCTGGTGTTGTAGTGGGAGTATGATTTTATAAGTGAATTCAAAGCAGACCGAGGCTTTTTGAAACTAAAGAGCTTGATAAAAATCCTCAAGACTGGCATGATTCAACTGTTTGGTAAACTACGTGCTGTTGCATTGGATTGCATAATACTATGATTAATATTCTTGTTCCATCATGTAGCCTACAGTATGTAAATGGGGTAGTGGATAGTGTGGGTCTCAGCGTGTGGATGACCTCTCCTTTTTCTTTGCAGACTGAATATTAGGAACACTGGAAACTATTCTGATAAGCAATCAAAATGTGTGTTTGTGTTTTTCACTGTTTTCTACCTCTAACCTTTTACAGATCAAAATCATTGATTAATTAATTGAGATATCAATTTGCAGATTGTAAATGTTCCCTACTTTCAACACGTTGTACATTACAACACCACAAAGCACAACCTCAAGATAAACACTCAACAAACTAAACAGAAGTAGTATAGCACAGTCTCCATAAGAAGAGATGTAAAGATTTCTCCACTAATTGATTTACATTAATCTGTAACTACTTTACATGTTAAGGTTTGATGCTTTTCTTTGTTGTATGTAATAGTAAACAGAAAATCTTTGGGTTTTGGACTGTTGGACAAATTAAATGATCTGAAGATGTCACATTGGGTGGTGAGAAACTATAACAGGCATTCTTCACTATTTTCTTACATTTTACAGAGGAGCAGAATGTTTGCACCCTTGCAGATTGACAGGTGCTTTGAAGAAGACCACGGGCTAAAGCAGGTTATCTTATCAGGTTATTTTAACCTGGTGAAAGTCTGTGTGCTGAAAAGTTGTTCCTTGTAATGCTGGAGTTCTTTGAGAAGGTAATGAATAAGCAACTGTTTTGACAATGTCAATTAATTGTCATTTATTAAGCAAAAATGTCCAAGTTGTCTCCAGCTTTCTCCAGTGTGAGGACCCCAGTATGAGGACTTCCTGCTTTTCGTTATCATAAACAGAATATCGTCTTCTAGCAGTTTCTAGGCTTTATTTAATTGTTAATTGCTGCTTTACTTTGAAGTTGTATATAATAATGCTACCAAGGCCTCAAAATGTACAGTTAACAGCTAATGTCTTAACAGTAATATAGACTTTAAAGTATTCATAGCAGATACTTACTGCAGTACTATTGTGTTTTATTTACATGACATTAGATACAGTTTTTCTAGTCTGTCTGTTCACACATGCTGTGATGTCACATCCCTGTGTGTTGCTTGGATATTGGTAATACAGCATCTATAGAAATAGTTCTCATCCAGAGGGTCAGGATGATAGGACAGGATAGGATACATTATTAAAGAAACATACTTTAGACATGCAAAATTATGATTTTTTTTTCAAGCTTTCTTCTATTTTCTGCTTGATTTCTTGTGTATTCAAATAAAACAAGTCCTCTTTCGAGAGGTGCAAGGTTTAATCAGCAACTATTTTGATAGCTGAATAATTGTTTTAGGTATTTTTTAAGTAAAAATGTAAAAATGAAAACAACAACAACAAAACAGACTCCAGCTCCCAAAATGCATGATTTATAGCTTTTCTTTCTCAAACATGATGATAAACTGAATACTGAATAATATATATTTTCTGACACTGTAGGCTATGCACAAAAGGACATGTAAAGGGGGGGCCGAGGGGGTCCCCTGTAGAGTTCGCTTTATGGGAAACCACTGAGCTATAGGATCATACAGAACAGAAAGGGTGCAATGTCCCTTTAAGAACCTATAGCAGCAGCCTCAAAATGTAACATTAGCTCAGGAAAAACTGTTTTTGTTTTTTTTACCGGGGCCTTATCAAACAGCCGAGGCCCCGTTAGTCATATCAAACATGATGCTATCTATGCGTGCTACAGACAGACACCACTGACGCCCTACAGACGGAATATGTCACAGCTCAGCACCAGCTCTTTAATACAGCACATATCAAAACACTTCACACCATCGATCTTTTTTTTCTTTTTTTTTTTTTTAACATTTTAAACCACAGCTGGAGTCCGTCGATGATGCTTGCGGTGTCCACCCCTCCATCACGCACAACAACAAAACACACGCACACGCACACACACACACACACACGAACGCACCAGATTAGGATGTATCGCAGTCATTTTCATTCAAAATACAGAAAGGTTACATACCCAAAAGACGAAGGAGTATACGATGAGGAGGGTTTTAAGGCAGGTGATGACCGGTTTGGTCTCCATTGTGAAGCGTATACGTTAGAGCCGCCGTGGAGGGAAAATAACCGTCTGTACCGACCGTCGCGTTGCAACCACGCGCTGATACAGCCGCACAGCGTCACTGGAGCAGCGCATCACCGCCGTCAGTCAGCAGGCTGCATCACGTCCACCCTCATCTCTCATTTTGCATCAAATGACTCCACACTTCTGCCCAAACACTCTATATCATTGTGGAGAGACGTTCAAAGTAATCATTTTCTTATGTTTATTTAGTTTAAGAAATAGAATAATGCGCATTAATATGAACACTTTATTGGCTCATCATGGAAGTGTTCTAGATTGAGCCATACAGGTTCAATTTCATATGCAATCCCTGCCAGGTTGATAATGGCATACAAAAACATTAAAAGTCAATATACAATAAATGAATGGATGAATACAATGTTGGTGTCTGATCAATTACATGGCCCATCCCAATAAAGCAAACATTCCAGGATGTTAGCCCACCATCATTTAACAGCACAGTACAGAAATATCATCTAAATATAAACACCACATACACCTCCCACTAGTAACACTCCAGTAAGCATCCCACAATGTTCATACAAACACAAGACATAATACCCACATTCTAACAAAATCTACATCTCTATCCATTAATGCCAATAGTCTGTAACCTATATAGAATTTGAGGAGTTTAACTTTTCTTCTGCTGTACCATGCTTTGGAAAAATATTCAGAAAATGCATTAATGCAAAAACATTATTTAAAAAGTATTCGGTTAAAGCTCCATTCTCAACACCCATCAAATCCAAACCAGGGATGGTAACAGCTTTAAACAATATATGTTGTAAATCATGACACAAAAGGACAGTATAGTATGAAATTCATTTTGTTCTCCATCTCATTTAGCTCACAATATTCACTAATTCTTTCATCTTCAGTCACACTTTTAATTTGTACTAGTAATACACCACATCTTAACTGTGCACACTGCATGACTGACTTCAGAAATTAAAATCATATTTAGAAATGAAATTACATTGAACATATTTTCCCTTTTCTCTTTTAAACTTTCTTAAATAAATAATAAGTTCTCAATTTTGGCCTAAGCTAGATTCTCCTGCTTGTGTATCTTGTGTATCTTTAGCCCTGGACTTGATATTTAAGCTTCCACCTCCACATATTTTGCTTGTTGGAAATCATTTTCAAATTCACACTGTTTGAGTGAATACAATAATTTGAATTCACCTTCGACAAACAATCAAATATTTAACTACCCACCCTGTTACTTCTATTTATCTGCAAACTCAAGAGCACATAAGTACAGACAAATAGTAAAACAATGACACAGCTACCACTGTAGATTATTAAAGCATGTTTGATTGACCATTAACCACTGTTTCATAGATCTGGAGAGAGAGATGTCGTGTCTTAGTTTGGTGGATATAGTCTTCTGGGTATTTTAGGCTACAAGAATGGTGTTAAGAGTGGTTTTTTTACTGCTCTCAAATATAAAAATGTATCTAATTTGACCTGAACATTATGTAAGGGTTAATCGTTGAAGCAGTTTTCAAGCACAAATGCCAAACGTTCTCTAGTTCAAGCTTCTTAATTGTGTAGATATTCTGCTAGTCCTTGTCTTGGTTTCACAGAGTTAAATAAAACTATGTCAATGGGGATCTAAGATCTTTAAGAAATTGTGATGGACATTTTTCACTCTTTTCTGTCATTGTACAGAGCAGTGACTAATCGATTGATTGAGCAAATAATCATCAGATAAATGAATAAAAGCAACAATCACTAGGAATCCTAATATGAGTCATGACTTGTCAATATTCATAATAGAAAAAGTCTGATCCCATTCATTCATTCGAGTATTCTTTCAATACACTTATCAATTTATGAAAGATTGAATTAAAGATTGAATTCTTCTTTTTTGACCAAACATGTTTCACCAGCTGCACTTTCAGAAAGGTGTAATCTTTGCTCGCTATCCAGAAGGACTGTCTTTTATTCATGAGGATGAAAAGATATTCAAACGAGCTCACGCTGAGCCAAAACCCTCCTGACTACTAAAGGTCAAGTTCATGTGAGGACTTTTCTTCTTTTTTTTTGTTTTTAAAGTTGTGTAACTTTGTACAAAGTCCTAGTCATTTCAAACAGAGGAACAGGGGCTTCTTTTGGATCATTTTGCCTTTTGTGTCCCTTGTCTTCCCTTTCCATTGCAGGAAATGCTAATGCTGAGAATATACACACTATATGTGAGTGCAGTGGGATCAATAATAGACATCACATGATCCGGTATGATTTGAAACGCTGTGTCCAGAGAGCGCAGTGTGAGCTACACTCACACAGTGCTCTCTGGTCTCAATCATCCACACACAGCATCAGTCGCGGTACATTTTCTCCTTACTTCTCTGTAATCTATCATCCACACTCCAGACATCCTGAACACAGCGACAGGACAAATATGAGAATGAAAATCGAATGCTTTATTGTGTTCAGACGAGCCGATTCTCACATCCTTCGAGCCCCCTCAGCAGTAGACGCAATACATTCAAACAGGAGAAAAGGCTGTGTTACTATGAGCCCGTTGCTGTGCTACAAAGATATGTTGAAATGCTTAGCGCTTAAGGTTTTATCACACGATGAAGGAAATTCAGAGTGGGTGTGTTACTGTATATTATGAGGAAGAATCAGAGAGGTTTTAGGGAATGTTTTGGATTTAAAACAGTTAAAATGATACAAAGATTCATCAATGGACAAACAGTGAAGAGGAGTGAATGTTTAGAGAAACAGCATATACAAAAATGTCAAATATAGGCCAATGTAAAGATGACTATGACCATAAAATATCAAGTGTTTCAGTGTTACAGAAAAGACTAAAGAAAAACAATAATGTAAACTAAGACGTAGTGCAAATTCTTTACAATCACCTTCATGAGAAGTAAAGGGAGCATGGCCTATTTTGTCTTAATAATGCTGCTTTCATGTGTTTCAAATGTGCACAGACAAATCTTTGCATTTTAGATTTCACTTCTCAATGTTGTTCCTACATAAACTGCCACAGATCTAAAATTTGAGGAGGGCTGGAGTTAAGTCAGTGTCGTGTTTTCAATCAATAAAGCACTGTGGGATGTTTCTTATGCACACATCAACAATCAGTTGCACAGTGGTTGGCATGTGAAATGAACAGAGCTCTCTAATTTTATTCATTTTAGTGAATGTTAAAAAGCATCCTGCTTGTAAAATCTCTGAATGGACTATGACCACGAGGCAAGTCAGCTTACGCCATAGCTGACATCACAGGTTTAATATTTCAATAGCGTGACAAAACAATCCAAAGTCAAGGTCCACCGATTAGCTTTTTGCGAGGCTTTCCACTGTATCGCACAGTATTCATCAGCAGACGGAGCTTGCTTGGTTGTCAAGGAGATGGATGGGATGAAATGCAAACCCTGTAGATGTATTGTCATCCATAGCACCTTTAGGATTTCTTGTTTGTGCTGGATTAGCAAGTGAAGCATGAGTATTCATTCCAAGTTCACACGCCAACAGATCCATCTCCATGACAACCGAGCGAACTCAATCTCTTGATGGCTGACAGCTTCCAAGGAAAAGCTGAGTCAACCGACTACTTCCAAGAATTAATTTCCATACTCAGTATTTCAGCTAATTCTGTTGAGCTATAGTATGAACTGTGATTAAAAAGATTTTAGTACAGGAACTATAATGCACTTAACTTACTGGGAAACTGTGACACACACTGAGTGGAGCTTTTAGTAGTTAATTATTTCCCTTATATGTGCTGCCTTGAGAGCTTGAGGCAGTGTAAGAAAACACAGAGAAATACAGGTAAAAACAAACATCCACAGGGTACGGACTGAGTCAGTGCACTGATCTTATTACTTACTGTCTCCCTCCTAAGGAAGGACTTTAAATGCTGTGAATACAGAAGAGTGTTTGAATTGGCTTTAGATCCACTGAGCTACTGACTCAGCTTGGAGTGATTTAATGTAAAAGATCACATAAAATACAGGGACCATTTCGTAGGTGAGAATTAACTGTATCCTTTCATTTAAAAAAAAAAAAAAAAAAAAATCAACGGGTCAAGCTTTTTTAATCTCAACTCTTTGTCTCAACACAACTAAAACTAAACAAATATTAAAACCGATGAATAATACATACACAAACACATAATCAGACACTATATAACGTAGACATCATGGTTTTTCAAGTGTGTTCAGTCAGTAGTAAGTATGAGGGCTCCACGGGGAAATACATTAAAAGTGCTAAAACATACAGTTCTTTAAGACGAAGGGCCTCAAGCAAGAACAATTCACTCATTCTTTAATGGTATGAGTGATTTAAGATTATTATTCCACCTGTAACTAACAACTGAAATTAACTTTTTTTTTTAAATGTCATATTCTGTTCACCACATCATTGTTGTGGCTTACAGTCTTTATGCAGGTCGCTACCCAGGTGAGTGTCCTTTGATGCACCCGACAGAGTATCATAACCTGTAAATCTGTCATCCATCTCCATGACTGTCATGTAAGTCAGGTTTTAGCATCTCGCTTCATGTCAAACTATTCCATCTTTGTTTCTGTCACCGCAGAGCAGTGCTCGATGATATGAGCATCAAATGTGTTTGGCAGCTGTAATAATATTTTGGAATTGTTTCGGGTCCTATAGAACAACTACTGATGCAGCTAAGTTTGTTATTATTTCTGACAGCGGGATTTAAAACTCCATGGTGTGAAGCAATTACTCTGTTGGCATTTTTTAACTGAAACTTGCCCCCAAAATATCTCAGTTTATGGGTGTCGATTAGGCTGAAGATCAAATCTCATGTACGCTCAATTACTTGTAAACAGCTGGTGGTCATTAAGTTGAAATGAGCAATTTACAATACAGTGCAGTTTGGTGAATCTGACTAGGAACACTCGTATGAGCAAAACTCACAGGAAGAGAAAAACATTTATGATAAGAATTCGTTCTTGCATGAGGCCCAATATGTAAGTAAAACTAGTATGCATTCCCTGGCCTATTTATGTGTGTTAGGCTACTTTTTACATTAAAAGTTCCCCCGTGTGAGAGAAGTTCACCCCACTCTTCCTCAAGTCACTCAGCAGCTGGATCTGGTCTTTACACAGACAATCAAGTCAAAGCAACAAGGGAAGGGAATGTGAACGGGAAGGAGTGAAGTCTTCATTATGCTCAATCAAAGGCACGATCTCCTGATGTGAACTTGAGCCCCTGTATTACCTGCATCCCTGATGTGCCGCCTGGTTCACGCACAGCTCTGTGACATGCACCACCTTCCTCTTCAAGGCTTTCATCATTGTCAAAGCTGCGAGTGCTTCTTTAAAAGTTCTGGTCCCTCTGAGTCTAAATGGTATCTGTCTCTATACTGACCCAAACTCAGACATCCAGGCTTCGTATTTTTCCAGGTCGGCAGCAGACACAGACTTGGAGATCTTTTTGAGTGTGAGGGTGAAGTCCTCCATCGTCACGGGCATCTGCAGCTCGTCTTTGGACAGAGCTCGGATCTCCTCGGGGCTCAGGCCTTGGATACGACGACGCATGGCCATCATGGATGCATCCCTGATGTAAAGACAGAAACAGAGATAGACAAGAGGGGGGAAAACTTGTTACTTATCTCTATAGCATTCAAATATACTTCACATTGTATTTAAACTGTTTTGAATTCTGTATTCAAAGTGTTTCTCTCCTGTCAAAAAGGATGGCGTCTTAGTTGTGATCACTAAGCGGCAAATGACTGAAGTACTGCAGGCTAGAGGCTGTGTGTGGGTGCTGCTCACACACATCCAAGGTTAATAAAACAATGCAAGCTGTAAAAGAGCAACATAACATACCTGCCATGCCCACGCCAAGGACAGAATGACTAAGACAATGACTGAAACTGCGATTCGAAACAGTGTTCATGGTTCAACACATATTCTTCTGATGATCAGAGTTCACAATAATCACTGTTGCCATCTGTTTTTTTGTATTCTGGATCTGAATGTGTATCAATAACTATTCTACTTCACTATTTTAAAGACCTATCTGAATCCGTGTTTGTGTATCCCAAGAGTGTATGTGAGCCAAGTCACCAAAACAATCCTGACTGTGTTTGGAGAAACAGGAACAGTATTGATGAGAACACTCTGTTAGTTTCAAGGGAGAAAAACATTTAAGAACAACAACTGTCAGTGAGAGATGAAGAAAAGCTTCTTCGTGAAGAATATACACTGATGATCTAACCAATCATTTGAATGCAGGCAGGTGCAGACATTTTTTAATTTGATTTTAGGTTAAAACAAGTCATCTCTTTTACTCTCTTCTGGTCTGAATCTGTGTGGATTTAATAAAGTAATACTTGATAAAGAACATGGTTTATAGTGCAGGACGTTGACAGAAAACACAAAAACATGACAATAAACTGACTTACAACCTGCTTTTTGATCATTTTTTGTCTGCTCAGTAAGTTTCCCACATATATAATACTGAAACGACAAAAATAACCCCCCACCCCTGCCAAAATCATCTCATGGCCACTTCTTACTCACAATGTCTACCCACATCTAAAAATAAAAAGAAGCAGAAGACACATTTTTCTCAATACTAAAATTTCTGATTTAGTATGCAATCTCAAACTGAGTGTAACAGACACAAGTAACTTTATCTAAGAGAGAAAATGTCTCTGCATGTCCATGAATCTGGATGTGTGTTCCTCGAGCTTTTACTGTATCTGATTCAACTTCAATATCCACTACTATGCCAGCCTCCAGAGCGAAAGAGAGAATTCATAACTGGTGAAGTTTTTATTTTTCGGTCATACAGCAGGTCCCAGAAAAAGCATTTTACTACTGATCAGATGACTGTCCTTACACAGGGCGGTCATGCCTGTAAGCTCCACATTGTTAATGAAACAGATACTGTACACTGCCAAATGCAAATACTCCAAAAAAACAATCTGTGGCTTACACATGCACAAAAGACAAACTGTCTATGGTTGCTCTCATAATTTCAACATGATTTAAATGGCTGTTACTCACCTTCTGCAGCTATATGTATTCAAACTAAAATACAATTGGTATATAAGGTCTATAGTCAGACTTCATTTATTTACATTGTATGTACTGCATATACCAGCCTGTAGTATTTCCACTTATGATTTACACAGCTCAGCAGTGATGTGAGCAAAAGCTGGCAGCATGATCAGAAAAAATACAAAAAAGATATGATAGCATTAACTAGAGGGCAGATGTATTTACAAGTGAAAAACATCCAGGTAAGGAAAAGCAAACACATACTTATATTTAAAGAGTTCAATTCAGACCAGTCACTAGGGCTGAGACATTCCAGCTCAGTTTTTTGCCTCTCTGCACATATGACGCCATCTCATGGAGTGGTGGAAATCATTTTACACTCTCTCTTTCTTCATGTTTCACAAATAAATGGAGTTGGATTTGGTTATCATTCAAGTCAAACTAAATATTGTATGGATTCAGATTAATTTATTTTGAATTGCTCCAATAGAGATGTTTAGTGTTATAAGTGCCAAAAACATGCTTGTGCAAAACAAAGTCATTTTCAGGAAAGGCACATTGCTTTTAGATCTGTGTAACATATTAATGTTACTGTGCTGAAGGCAGCTTAAAAACATGGCAGGGTAACCCAGAGCAGAGATTACATTCAAATAAACGGATCTAGCCTGTTTGTGGTTCTTTGTCTCTTTTAAGAATAAAAGTATAAAAACACACACACACCTGCAGACGTTGGTGATGTCCGCTCCTGAGTAACCCTCAATCTTCTCAGCGATGAGGTCCAGGTCCACGTCAGCAGCCACCTCCACCTCCCTCAGGTTGATTTTTAGAAGCTCTACACGACCCACAGCTACACACACACAAAAAAAACCCAGCATTCAGCAGATATTAGGATGACTAATCTAATCATCAGTTTAAGATGAATGGGTACTCATTTACTATAAATACATTACGTGAGTAAATCAAATGCTATTGACTCGGTAAATTAACAATCAATATTAATTACTTTAGCTTAGGTTAAGTGTTTTGAGTTGAGGAGTGCAGCATCTATCAGACCACTACAGACACTGTGGTTCAGTGGTTTGTTATGCTGTCAGTCTGTAGGTGAGAAGTCACCTGTCGGCAGGGGGATGTAGATACGCTTCTCCAGCCGTCGCCGTAACGCCTCATCAATATCCCACGGAAAGTTGGTGGCAGCGAGGACCATCACCATCTTAGAAGGATCATCATTATCCATGGCTCCCCCGACACCTGCTCGCAAAACACACAGACACATAAAATAAAATAAGAACAAGCATATTACAAATCAATGTGAAATTTTATCTTGGAATCTGTAATCACTTTCATATCGACTACTCTATTAGCATCCCCTTAACCTCCTCACTCCTGCGTACCACTTACCGTCCATCTGAACCAGAAGTTCTGATTTGACCCTACGGCTTGCCTCATGTTCATCAGATGTTCCTCTTCTGCCACAGATGGAATCAATCTCATCTATGAAGATGGTTGTTGGTGCATAGAACCGGGCCTAATGAGACAAAAACTGTGGTTTCACCTGTTCTCTGGCTTGTGTCAATATATTTAGATTTTCACTTTGGCATAGTGAGGTTTTGCTAAACAGGCCACATACATGTATGTACTCTTACCATTTCAAACAGCAGACGGACAAGTTTTTCAGACTCGCCCCTATATTTGGAGGTGAGGGTGGAGGAGGACACATTGAAGAAAGTAGTCCCACATTCTGTAGCCACAGCTTTGGCTAACATGGTTTTCCCTGTCCCTGGAGGGCCGACCATTAACACACCCTGAGACAAAATAATACACACAGATGAAGATTAGCACTGACTAGAAACACAGAGGCTATGAGAACCAGACATACACAATACTGGCATAAACTTCAAACTATCTGCTGCTGCTAAATGCTATCAGACAATTGTGCATTTACTTCAGCACCCCAGCAAAATAGGCAAACACATCTGCTGTAGAAGTGTCTTTGGGAGAAGGGTGAGAGGTGCAAGGAGGCTGAGTGGATCATAAATTGAAGTCCACATTGATAGCAAACATTAAAATATCAGAGCCTGTGCACCATTGGACTTCAAGACAAAATATTGTGATTCAAGTCAAAATCATTGAATTCCTTTGACCTCTCTTCTTCTGGGACCGAGGCCAACAGCTTACCAGTTACTTAGTACACTTGGTTAAATTAAACCCTCTAGCGGCACATACGGCAGTCCTTAACCATGGCAACAGCCTCAGGCTCTGCTGCCACAGCCATCAAACATCAACAATTTTTAATACAGTCTACCGTGTTTGGAAATGACTTGCTTTGGTTGTCCTCTGCTATCCTCCTTAATCCAAATGTTGCACAGATGGGCGAGGACATGCCACCAAACAGATATACAACCATCTTGCACTCTTCAAGGCTTTCTGTTGGATCTCCCTGAGGCCACCAAAAAAACGTAAAAGATTGGTATCTTCATCTGGAACCCTAACGTGATTAAACATTGCCTCAGTCTCAGCTGTCATTGCAAATTCGCCATGCTGGGAACATGTGAGCACTACTACAAGGAAGTTAGCTGGGTCTGGACCCTGTAGCAGTATGTATTTTGGTGACGCGCCTTGAAATGGGGCCACACAGTCAAACACCACAACGCACCTTCTTCTTGCAAGGATGGTACACCCCATGGGGAGGGATATACCAAACCTACCATCTTGCTCATCACATTGAAGATCAGATACATTCACTGCATAGCCTTTCTTTATTATGTCACTGATGAAGGCCTTGTGCTCCTCGTGGACCTCTGGTGAATTTCCTCCTGAGATTAAATGCACATTGTTCCGCCAGTCTTTTGTTATCTGGCATAGACAGACTCTCCATTAACAGAAAGGTAGGTGTAGGTGTAGTAGGGACCATTGATGTTACACACTGAGCGATTCACCTTGTTCATGAAGTGGCTGTCCTCATGAGACATTTCCAACTTGTCATTACAGCTCCTTTCTTGTAAGTCTTGGCTGTACCGTTATCTTGTTAATCCCTCTGTGTCCTGTAGTGAGATTCTGTTGACAGTAACTCTTTGTTGCACATCTGTCTCTGATCAGGCATCTTTTATTTCTCTGAGGGGGCTGTTTAATACTCAGCCAAGAGTGCTTCACAGCATATGGTCCACTGTCCTGGCTGTTTATCACTTTCCAGGACTCCACAGCTCTGTATGCGTTGTTCCCCATCAACAGTCCTTCATCAGTACTGATGTACAGCAGTTTAACATCTTGCCAGTTATCCAACTCTTTCTGCAGAGGAATGTTAGTTTTTCTCTCCTATACGTCTTTCTGTGTGAACACTTTTGGCAGATCAATAAAAGTGCACTCCTCTAAACCACTCACTTTCAAGTCAGTCAACAAGAGAGTGTCGACAAATCCTCTTCAATTCATGGTAGACAGAAAGATTTTTGTTTTACTGCCTGTTAGATTTCGTTGTCTGGCTAAATCTTCCGGACTTTTCTTTGACTTGACTCAAACAGGTACTATGGTGAGGATGCTGTCACCAACTCTGGCCCCTGTAGGTGTACAGTTTTCCTTGTGGACCAAAGCAAGAGCACTGGACAAGTCCTTGCTGAGATGTCCTGCTGAAACAAAGCCCTGACTTCCTCAAAAACTCAACTCTGTCCTTGTGAGGTTCATCTCTGTTAAACCCCTGTATATCAGCTTTCAAATACAATCAGAGCACTGTAAGCTGTCCACCAGAGGAGCAGCAATTAGGTTTATTTATAGGAATGAACTGCTGCAAACTCTGTGCGTCACTGATATCCATCTGAGATGAAAATGCAAGAATGCACAGCATTTAGGTCCACAGGGCTGATAAACAGAGACAGCAGGGTTAGAGTACGATCTGATTTACACACGTGTAATCACGTATATCACTGCATTTCTTTATATAACTGCTAAATCTACTTTTGTACCTGAGTGTGTGTGTGTCTACAGCATACACATAGAAAGTAAATGCTTAAAAAAGCTTATTCATGATTTTTCAGAGCACTTTTTCATCATAGTAATGGGGAGTTTATTGTAATTAGTCCTGACATCAGCAGTTCTAGTATAAATAATTAAAATAAGCTATTCCGGCTGTGTTGGAAACTAAAAGCTATTGATGATGACTTGTTGCCATTTTCTTGATACAGCAGAAGTTACTAGGTTGCGGATGTTGTGATCACTGCCAGTCGTTATTACAGTGCCGCAGTGCTAGTTCATTGCCAATTCCTGGAAGCTTGACAGAGAGCTAAAGCCAAAAAAGCAATACTGATTTGTGTGTGTTTAATGTAAATGTCAGAGCTGTACTTAATGAGAAGGAATATGCGGACAAAAATAAGCATTCTGCATCATCACCCAATGTGCACAAGATGCAATCTGATATGAAAATATGAGAGGCTGGTATTATTGAGCTAACCATGCATGCAAATTAACTGCCTTCAGCAAAACTGTTTGTCTCCCGCTAGCACGTTAAGTTTCAGTTTACTTTCTCACTTTCCTCGTTCACCACCTGCAACCATCTTGTTGTGTGATCAGTTACATTTTGTTTAAATGTCAATAACGTTAAACAGAAAGAACTACGCTGAATCAAATCCTCTTTTATAAACATTAAGGCCATCACTATCAATGCCACTTTGATGTCTGACATTTCTGCATCTGGTGTGAATCTGTTGCTATGGAGACAGCCATAGCCATGAGAGAATCTGGGACATGAACATAACATTTTGTATATAATTTTAGTCCCTTCTGCCTCAAAATCCATATATGCTAACACGTCTTATTCCCTGCAGGATGGTGCGCACAGATTTTCAATAGATGCTGGTGGAATTGAACAAAATCTCAGCAAGAGCAAGTGGGAGAGACAATGTATCAAAATGTCACCTGTAATGAAAAAACGATACCATGCTACCATGTTCCACAAAAAACATCTCCTTTTCATATAACTAATATGAACCCTTCATTTGATCCCATTTTTGGTTATCTGGAAAAAGGCCCCTGAATCTACATAAAGTGAGTGAATAGTTCAATTATTTATGTGAACATCAGACAAATGAAAAGCACTGTTGCTGATGTAGAAACTGACTAAGGATTGACCCTCACATGATGGCCCTGAGGGGAAGAGGCCTCACATGATCAAGTTCACCCTGGTAAAAAGGAAAATAAACTCTGACTGGTCATTCAGCAGAGTCATACTGACACAGAGTCATATTGCTGAGCAAGTCCTTAAACTCCTTAAACTAAAGATGTTGATGATACAAGTTGTGTTTATATTTGAGCAGAGCATAAGCCAGCTTGCACCAGCTCCTGTATGTTAAAAGGCCAGCAGCTAAGCAGATTCAAAATGACTTATACCAATCTAAGCTGCTCTCTGCTGAAAACATTTCTCTACTGATTTCTCAGTCGTTTAAAAAACAACAACATACTAACAAAATATCCTGCCCAGAGTGTGTATGGAAGCACATTTGTGGGCGTGTAGGTGAAAAACGTGTACCTTCCAGGGGCGACGAATTCCCTTGAAGAAGTCAGGCATCCACATCGGCAACACCACTGCTTCTCTCAGCAGCTTCTTAGCGTCTTCCAGATCAGCAATGTCATCCCTACAGGTCGCCCGGAGAATTCAGTCAGCAGTGCAATGGAAAAAACAGCCCTGGTAGCAAAATATATAAAGCAGTAGTAGCAGTCCATGCATGCTTTCATACCAGTGTATGTTAGGGTTACGGGACACAATATCTCTCTCCAATGAGTCCACCAGGTCGCTGTCATATCCCGTGCCGTCAAACTTCTTCTGCTCTACCTCACCGGGTGTGTCTCCAACCCCTTTCTTTCCCTGATGAAGCAAAAAGGATGAAAGCAGATTAATAAAGGTTTTGACCAGAGCAATTGCGAGCACAGAGTTGTTACAGATCACTAATATTGATTCACACAAAATAATTGCTGGTGGTTAGAACACCAGGAATAGATCGACTTATTAGTTTTGGACCTTCCTAGGGCTGTGCGATATAATGTTATATATTGTGTGACAAGAGAAAAACATCTACTGTTTCGTATTTTGTCGTCTTGCCTTTTTACGACAAACTTTTTATTGCACTTCCAGTAATGTAACAAGTTTAATTCTCAACTCTCCACTGCTGCCTGTCTCTTTGCTGCTGCACAGTGAGGACACGGTCCCACCCACACTGAGAAAGAGCAGAGAAGCAGCAAGACGTCAACTATAAAGGACTGCAAAACTATCAATTATTTTATAGTTTTTTATTTTTATATATGTTATTTCCAAATTTATGTGCACTCGTTTCATTTCAGCTCAGTGTTAAGAATCTCTGCTGTGTTTTGCCGTCTTTACTGGTGACGTTATTCTCCTCTGCTCTCCATGGTTCACTGCAGGTGGAGCTGAGCCCTCTCTGTGTGTGTATGTGTGTACTGCACACACAGGAGAGACAGTGAACCAGGTGAAGTACTCAAGGTGTCGACAGCTCCATTCGTTATGTTACTGTAAGTGCAATAAAAGCTTCTGGAGTAAAAAACCCAAGCACAGTAATTTCATAGCTGCAAAGGATGGACAACGGGGGCAAATGGACCAACTATGTATTAATTGAATTAAAATGCACCATATCGGGATAGGTTTTGTTACCAGGATATGGACTTTTGGTGATATCGCCCAGCCCTAGAGTTTGCCAACCTATCTGTGAAACCCATCAGCAATCAACGGCTACTGTCACACCTTGTCATCTTTGGCTTTTGTGCCTCGGGCATCTCTGAAACCCGGCCGGTCTGGTTTAGGGTTAGCCTGACCACGCCCACCTGCCCCTGCCCCTCGATGCTGCAGACCAGGGGACTCCTTCCTCTGCTGCTTCACTGCACTGTTGGGACGCTTCACTGCAATGGGATTCCTACAGAGACAGACACACACACACACACAGACACACACACACACACACACGAATAAACCTATACCCACTGGTGAGACTAGGACCCACCTGCAGCCAAAAACATCAAAGCGACTCGCAATGAGGAAATGATTAATTCAGTGGTAATAACTAATAACACGGTTCTGTGTTTTATTCAAATCAAACCAGCTCTGTCAGTTCTCTGTTGAGGTATAGCTGGGCAAGAAAAAGAAAGAAAAGAAATCTATCATGGCTAGTGACACTGCACTGCAAGAGATGTAACTGATTATGCAAAATATGTCTCTGTAATTCAAAGTGCTTCCTTATAGCGCTATTTTGTTCCCTTAGACTTTCTGGGTAATATTAATTACAATACTCCTGCCCGTTTCTGTCATAACTGTCCTTCAGAAAGCAGAGAGGCACCCTTGATCACAGTGGAACCCTGAGCAGGTGTCTGAAATGAGGAATCCACACTGAGAAATGAATAAACACCCACACGCTGGAGGCTTGTTCGCGGTTCTTTTATTCCGCATAGCATAAATTAAAAGCTGGGGAACGAGGCAGCGGTGGACAGGTATCTTTTCAGCTCTCAGCACATATTATCATGCAGAATTTATGGATGGTTTCCATAACAATGGCTTTTTGGAGATTGTTGAAATGAAGAATCACCAATCAAAAATCGAATAGACTAGCTGTTGAGCCTGGGTTTGAATATGTGTGACATAATACAAAATAATAATGTCAATATGAGTAAAACCTTGAGATGGTCATCTTTCATTTCACCAAAATTTACTTGGATTAACGGCTTGTAAAACATAGGAATTGTTGGAGCTCAGCTTCTAAGCAAACATAGACATACCAATTGAGTTCAATAAAAAGATTTCTGAGTCAGTCTCTTTAAACTATAGAGTGACATTCTAAAATACACCAAATATATGTCAGCTTATGGTTTTAAACTCAAACATCACACAAAATATGTCTTTGCTAGCACAATCTATATCTGTAGGGAGAGTTGAAAAAAGCTGAATTAAGTTTTATTTCATTGTGGTTGACCCTGCATGGAGCACACAGCAGACAGAAACACACACACTTACCTGTGTTCTGCAGGGGTAGGTGGCGGCCATACTGATGGGTCCTCAGATCTCTCCTCTGATTGAGGAGCAAGGATGTCAAGTGGCTTCTCCGATTTAAAGCTCTCCAGTGTCCCCATGATACCTTTAACCTGCTCATACTCCTCAGTCAGTTCCTGTCTGACCTAATCACACACAGAAGAAGAGCCATGTATTTGCACGGCATCACAGAGCATCCAACTGAAAATACAGCAGGTGAATGTTGTTTTCTGTGCTAAAACAAGTACAGTAAAGCTTTAATATCCCCCAGGAGCAATATAAGGGGCATAAACATTTTTTTATCGCAATAATAAAACATAGATACACCGGTCAATGCAAACATCACTTCTGTCATTGTTACTTATCACCAAACCCATCTAGAGAAGCCAACGGGAAAATAATGAATAAAGGTTGTACCACTGTTGCATCCACAGCTCGTAACAGTCCAAATTACATTTTGTTGAAAAGCCAATAACTGATGGAATAAAATACCCCATAGAGCTGTTAGTGCCACCTCTGTGGACATAAAAACCTCCTGCAGGACCCTGACTGCATACAAGTGGAAAGCTCACTTTAAGTCCCTCAAAAACATGTTTTTCTTCGTGTTCCTACAGTTGGATGTTTGAGTTTCACTGTGCGGAATGATGTATATGCAGAGTTTGACACTAAAAGACTGTTTTCACATTAATCTACTGAAAATGGAAAGTTTCTCTTTAATCACTATTTAAGGGGTGGGCCTGATTTCTGACATCACAGCTTATTTGAAAATCAGTTGTGGTCCAATATTCAACTTACACAAGTGTGATATTGAAACCTGACGTCTCCGGTGCACATAACACAGTGGTATAGTTTTGTGGAAAAACTATATCAAGCACACATTACTGTTCCTAGCAGTGAATCTTTATATAGGTACATGTCTAGAGGGGACATTTCAATCAATTTACACCAGTGAATTTATGGCATGCAATTGCTATTTTAGGTTTTATTTTGCAGACTGATATTCCCAAACCAACATATAAAAGTAAATGACTCAATGAGTGAAATATGTCAAGAAATCTCGGGTTCCTCATGAAAGATAACTTTTGGTTTGCCCTTTTTATAAATAAAAATCAGTGTTGGCTCCACCAGGACACTTAAGTATTAAGTATTTACACAAGTATTTGTCCTAATGAAACGCAATCAATTCAATTTACTAATTATGAATGGCCTAAGAACTGATGAAGGAACATAGTATGGTGAGGGATTTGGGGAACTCACCTGTTGCCATTTGACTTTGAGTGCAGGGTCTCTGAGGGTCTGACAGTGCTTATGGATCTGTTGAATTACACCCTGGTAGTACACGATTGAGGAGTCGTAGTTCCCCAGTAAAGCATACTCACGGCCCTTCTTGGCGTTGTCACATATCTCTGCCAAATTCATGCTGAAAAACAGCTGAACAGTGAGAGGGGAGAGAAAACCAATCAAGTAACGACTTTGACTGAATAGTGAAACAATGAATAGCTGGCAGGTGTTTTGCCGCGTTTTAAAATTAATCCAGCCCACATTTATCGCGGTGTCCTTATTAAAGAGCCTATTCATTACAAGATGATGGTGCAGCTCCATTCAAGTTAGTTACCAATCAGATATAAAGAAGCTGCTACACCCGGCGAAGCAGGCTGGTTAAGCTAGCTCATGTCAGTGACTGTGATTTTAAATGAACGTGTTTACCGCAGACAGTTAACGCTACACCTGCCCGATTACATCAAAACCTTTGGCTCATTCAAATGAGCTTCTCTCCTTGACTACAAACCCTCTAATCTTTCCGATGTTAGCTTTTGCTAGCTTGCCTCTAGGCCACAAACAGAAAACAGCACGATTCGTGTGGCAATAAATAATGAAAACGCCTCCAATTAATCCCTCCAGCATGTGTAAATATTGCAGAATTGAAGTAACAAACGCTCGGACTATATAATATCCTTTACCTAATTATATTAGATGAAAATAATTATCATACCTGCATGAAAAGCACTTGTTGGTGCTGTTTTTTTGAGTCAGGGGTTCAGTATTCAGCCGAGTGTTACCATGGCCGCGGAGACGCCGCGTGAAGAATACAGACGGCTTGGCCACTGTGCTGCATTCATGTACTAGATATAAACTGGTAAATATGACAACTCATAGAAGACAGCACAGACCGAGGTCACAAGAAAAAAGCTTGAGTCATAAGACAAGTCTCGCTATTTTTTATTTTTGTGGCATATGATCTTGTGTTAAAATTAAATGTATAATCTTTTGTTTATTATATAACTCAAGCAGCTGCAAACAAAACGTAACTTCAAACAGAAAAGTGGCGACTTTACACGGTTTCCCCAACACACCATCCCGAGCTAACGTTATGCAATCGTCGGCCACTGGTCGGCAGTAAAACACATTAAGATTTAAAATGTAAACCAACACGGATGAGATCAAAAAGGACATCATATTTGAGCATCTCCCTCATATAATATCCTATTATAGTACTTCCATGGTATCTTGATTAAGTCCAATTACAGCCGAGGATGTTCGCATCTCTAATATGGTCAAAGCTCCGGATAAATTATTGCTATTGAATGTCCTTTGTGGTGAGACTTTTTTGTGAACATTAAAATATTCCAAAATAGGACAAATAGAATGGAATAAACAAAATAAAAGAACAATAAAATAGTTATTATTTGTGTAAAATTTATGTGTAAAAATGTGTCAATGAAACTGAAACCTTGAATTGATTTCTAAACAGAAAATAATTTATGTTGATGCTCGGCTTTAGGCATGGACATTAGAAGTTAACTGAGTAAAACATAAACAGATGAATCACAGAAAATGTATTCTGCAACAAATAGTTTTCCATTAGAGGAAAGAATAGTGTGTTAGGAAATTCAGTGTGTTGTCTGACTGAGCAATGTAGATCAAGGTAGCATAGAGTATATCCAGCACTGCCCTCATACTCATCACACCAAACAAACATGTGCAACCAGCAACCTCAATAATTGAAATGATAATACTGATAAAACCATTTTTATTTTCTTGCAGCTTTACATGCATCACATGTATCAGTCAGTTATAATTTGATTTCACATCATCAGTTACCTTGTGGAAACACATGAATTTCAAGGACTACTGAATCACTGTTTGGATTTTGCAATTTGTTCAAAAAGACAGGTACATGCTGTCATTACTGCTCCTGGAGTGTGTAGGTGACTGAGCTGAAAATAAAGCTGGTTATGATCATATTTGTGTTTAAGAGATGTGCATTCCACAACAGCACCTTAATTCCCAAAGTAGTTATACTTTTAAGAACTGAAATGTAATTTTAAAACATTTGTTGAATACAATGATTGCACAGTTTTGTTCACAGTTTCAGTTTACCTTATTGGTCCCTTTACTCACACTGTAATCTATCTTCCCTTTAATTCACTGTCTGAGTTGAATACTGTGGGTAAGTGCTGCTAGATGGCTGATTGCATATCATTTGTTTCTCTAACTCAAATTGATTTTATGTGCAGTTTGAGCCAAAAATATTTTGCATCCCTCCTTATCATTACATGCATTTCATTGAAATGTTGATTAAATATTGTGCAAACTTGCTGGCCTACACTGTCACTATATGTGCATAACAGCAGGCAGAAAAAATGTAGTCACAGGTAGCTTCTTCCTTTTCTTTCTCATGATCATATGAGGCCTTTCTGAATACAGTCTTAATATAAGGACGGCACCCATGTTGTTAATGAAAGCTCTAATGACCTTCTGACACGCTCTGAGCGAATCCATCCAAAACAGGATGTAAGTGACCTCAGCACTGACAAGTTGCTGCTTCCTGCTCTCTCTGGTTCCACAGATGCCTTAAATTGCTCTCACTGGGCTGCTTCAGTCTCAGAGGTTTGTGGCTCTTCAGTCTATAAGCCAAAGTCAGGAAGATGGCATCGACGTGTTCCTTCTCAGAAGGCTCCTTGGCTGAAGTCTCAAACAGTGGGAAGTTGTAGCTGTCAGCTAGACACTGGGCAGCTGATGTGGGCACTTCCCGGCGCTCCCTCAGGTCACACTTGTTCCCTACAATGATACGGGGCACCAAGGGCCCCACGGCGTGACGGGTGCACTCCTCGATCCATTCGGGGATGCTCTCAAAAGAAATGAGGCTGGTCACGTCATACACGAAGATGACGGCATGGGCGCTGCGGTAGTAGTGTTCCACCATGCTCTTCCTGAAACGCTCCTGACCTGCCGTATCCCAAATCTGCAGCTGGCACAAAAGAAACACACATTGATTTAACCCTCAGAGACCCACCGTCTCTGAATACTTTCTGACTTGGGTCACAAATAGTTTTATTTTTCAAAACGGCAACGGGGTTGGGAACTGCAGTTTTTTAGCAAATGTTCCTTAAACATGAGTAAAAAGTGCAATTTTTTGGTGATATTTTTTAGCCACAAATGTGGTGCACTAATGAGTAGTTACTGCCACAGGATGGCGTATGTGGGACTGATTCAAATTAAACCATGGTGCACTGTGTTGATGGTGATGAAAGAGCATGTCACCCAGTGTACCGCTGGGGCTCACTTATGTGCTTTTAATCCTTTTTAGAGAACAATAGAGCTCAATCAGACTTTGGCTAAACAACCATATTTATGTCTTAATTTAAATAAACACAATTATTTAGGATCAGCATGATATATGAAGCATCAGTACTCAGTCTTGAAGGCAATATTACATGTGAAGCAAATAAAGCTTTGGGAATGACATTTGTACTACATATTTTATTCTAGTAGTATAATATCCACTGCATCTATTTTATTATTACCTATAAGGACATGTAGCCTTCCATACAGTCATTTCTCAGATCTAGGGGTGGGCCTGTGATTTGTGATGGAGTAATACCTATAATGCACAGCCTTTAAATAGACAATTAGCTGTTTTTCCAGACACTGGAATGTGTATTTGTGCTACAGCATATGTCTGTGTTTTATGTCCTCTCACCTTGATATTCTCTCCATCGAGCTCCAGCGTCCTCTCTCTAAAATCTACCCCGATGGTTGCCTCTGGGTTCTTCAGGAAAGTGCCACCGCAGAACCTGTAAGTTAAACACGTCTTCCCCACATTTGAATCTCCTATAACTATTATCTTAAAAACTCGAGCTTGCGCAGTATCGCAGTCGTGATGCGACGACAGCTCTAAAGAGTCATTTCGACTGAAAACTGTGTCAAATACCTCACCAGGTTTGTTTTCTATTGCCATCGCTCATCTTCTCGCAGTCTGGAGACTGAGCGGTGCCTAAACCTCGCGAGAATCGTGAAATCACCGCCAACAGATGTCGCTGTTGAGCAGCTCACGTCTTCAGTAGATATCGTGTTATTATGTCAATAGGGGCCAAAAACCTTTACAATATAGTAATAACAGATAAATTACTTCCTTCTTTTTAAAAAAAAATCCATTCCTAAAGCACACTTATACAGATACAGACAAGCTTTAACGTGAATCACTCTCTATACACTGCCGGGGTCACTGAGGGCTCTTCTATTTTCTATCAATTTCAATCTGTTTGTAATTGTTTGTTTAGATTTATTCTTTTATTTGACCTTCAATTCCCATTTTATTAATACTGTTATTGTTTTATTCTCTATTTTTAAAAGACTTGATAGGAAATGGAAGACAATAGTCCTAAATCTTATGTTTTAATTAGTGTATATTAAAAATAGTTTTGTTTACCTCAGAATGAGTCCTTTATACTGTATCTTCCACAGAGGCCGCCATGTTGCACCACTGTGTCTACGAGTTCTTAAAACAAAATAGTGAGAACAAATGATAAACCTTGTTATTATACATTTCCTTAGGCTATTTAAAATTGTTATATGTTATATTTCAATAAATACTAATACTATCAAGTTGAATACATTCTCTGCACTTCTGTATTTTATATTGTGTACCTCTGTGCTATGTGACCTTGCTTTCTGATGAAAAAAAAAAACCTCTCTTCTGTATCAGACTCACAAAGGTTTATTTGACACAAACACAAAAAAAACATCATTATAATCCAGACCCTGTTTGTTAAGCCTACTACGCAGAGTAGGTAATAAGCACCAGGCACCAGCCAAATGCTGATAAAATATGAAAGCGACCGGTAGATTTTAGAAAAAAATCAATGATTTACTAATGAGTGACTGTTTAATTTAATCATTTATCCGTGACTGGTAGATGTTTACAATTTAAAAAGTGAAACCCCTACTCCTTCCTCTTTACACACACACACACACAAGCACACACACGTCAAAAAATAGAATAAAGTAACACTTCAACTATCCGTGAGCTCAAATGTACCAAGAGAGAAAACAGTGACACTCATTAGCCAGTATATTAGTTACACCTAGCTGAATCTAATACAACTAATTGTCCCTCATGATAAGGTTGATACTGTTTCAGAGGTGTTGATTCAACTGAATGGTTATTTTAGAGGCTGTAGTTTGTGTAATTGCTTTATAACGATGGGTGTTTCCGTGTGTTGTTCACCACATTTATATCAATGAGGGCAGACACATTAGAAACAAATAACCTGATGGTATGGGGGAGTGTGTGAGGGAGGTTGTGGAAACCTGAATGGCTTTGCAACACATATCACATGCAGATAAATTGTCCTGCAACTAAAAACAATTCACCAGTACCAAACAATACTATCAAAACTTTGTGAATCTTGGTTTCCGATAATAACATAAATGTCAACTTAAAAATAATACAGATACGAAAACACATACATACACGCAATAAAACCGTTTCAAATCAATCTGGCACACAGGCTTTTACTGAAGCCTTAACCTGAGTCAGTGTACAGTACATTGGCATTTACATTTCATAATGGGTATCACAACACAGCTGTATGACATCTTCATGTGCATCAACCACATACACCGATCAGCCAAAAAAATAAAAACCACTGCCAAGCGAAGTCAATAACATTGATTATCTTATTAAAATGGCACCTGTCACAAGGAGGTTGGATATATTAGGCAGCAAGTGAAGAGTCAGTTCTTGAAGTTGATGTGTTGGAAGCGACTTTGACAAGGGCCAAACTGTGATGGCTAGATGACCTAGTCAGACGTTCTTCAAAACAGCAGGTCTTGTGGGGGTCTTCCCTGTATGCAGTGAGTGGTCAGTGCCTATCAAAAGTGGTCCATGGAAGGACAACCTATGAACCTGCGACAGAGTTATGGGCACGCAAACTCATTGATGCATGTGGGAAGTGAAGGCTTACCCATTTGGTCCAATCCCACAGAAGAGCTACAGTAACACAAGTGACTGAAAAAGTCAATGTTAGCTATGACAGACCGTGCATCCCAGCTTGATGCTGCAGACCAGTCAGTGCACCCATGCTGACCACTGTCCACAAACAAAAACACCTACACTGGACAAGTGAGTGTCAGAACTGATTTTTTTTTTTTTTAAATGTTATGACTGTTTGGTGTATAAAGGACAGCAAATTAGATAGCCCTGTAAATGACCTGTTGTGTTTTCAGTCATAAACACGAGGCACTTAAGCTGCCTGACATCTAAATAAAAAGTCAGTCATTGATTTACACAGAACAGAAGCAGGTGTGTTCAAGTAGTCAAGCGGTTTCTCTCTTTATATCAGACACTGTTCAGTCTTAAAACATTTAAAGGGCACTCATATATAGGCCTTCTGTTGCTCAAAATGGGCTTTGACCAGTCTTAAAAGTGTACTTAAATGACATAACTCGGGTATTGCAGCTTGTGTTTTGGAGTGTAGTAATTATTTACAAAAGGCCTGCATTACAGATTAACCACTTTTGAAGGCAAAAACAAATGTAACTGCCAGAGATTTTACATACAAAGCCCACAATGTGCTCCTGCTATACCGAGAATGAACTCAAGACAGGATTCTTCATATTTTGTATATGACTGATGTGTTTCCCTAATGAGCATTACCAGTTATTTTCATCCTTCCTGTCAAAAGTACAGGTCCTCACCTTGTGCTCCACATTTTGCTTCCTTAATAAATAATAAAATCAATCAATTATCAACATTAATTTTGGGCACATCAAAGCACACTTGGGTTAGATTCACATGTATTTTCACAGCAGGCATTTCATTCATAATATGAATTATTGCAATGCAATTCAACTATTAAGTATGTTATTAGTAACATGTGTTTGACAGGTTAAAAATATCTGCTATGAAAAGATGCTCTCAATTTAAATTTCTTCCCACATTGTTACCCTCATCTCTCACAATTCCTCCAATTCTAAGAAAATGTCTACTTAAAAAATTCAGCTGCCCTCATTAATATGCAATGCTATTGTGGATCAGTGCGTTTCTATCATGTATTTGTCTTGAGTAATTGAGCAAACAAGAGTCTTCACACTCTCTCTAGGCATCTGCGCTCACTATGTGAAAAAAGAGAGAAGTATTACTGAAACCAGTTCTGATCATTTCCTTCTGTCCTTCTTATGTGAATCATCTCATAGCCAGACTGATGACAAGATATGAAAGAAAATATTCCCACTTCTGATCAGCTTGTGTTTCTACTGTACATGACTGGCTTTAATACTGAGTTGAATATAGATCTGCGATCTCTCCTGACAGATAGAACCCTGTACAATTCATTAAATTATAAATAAATGTAATAGTTCTTTGACACAGTGGCACACTTTGCTACCAGTTTTCATCTGAGAACGAGCTAGAACTGCCAGAGTCAGAGTCTGCATCCGTCAGTCCATCGAAGTCCCAGTCTGCACTGGAGCCGCTGTCATCATCCTCCTCTGTAGAGAAGCTGTGAGCAGAGCCGAGGCACACCGGGTACACCCGTGTCGAAACACACACCGGTCCCAGGGTGGACACGTACACTGCCATGACGTTCTTCCAGGTGTCTCTGCCTGGGTCATATTCATGGATGAGGACCCTGTTCTTGTTGTGCTGCAGCAGAGTCTGTGTGAGCAGGAGCAACTTGTTGTTGTGCTGTATCACCTGGTAATTAAGAGCACGGCTGTCAATAGGAATGTCACCCAGCCTCCTCCATTCCCCTCTGGTGGGACTATAGGCTTTTACCACAGGGATGTCACACACACAGATGATCTGGTCCTGAAAAACGCAGGCCTTGTGAAGCTTGTCTCGTCTCAGTGAGCCACAGTGCCGCCAGCGGTTCCTCTTAGGGTCATAGCAAAGCATTCTTCTTTTGTTCACCACATAAAGATGGTCGTTCAATGCCACCACCTGCATTTTACCTAAAGAATGAGGCAGAGGAGCCACGAACGTCCACTGGTTCCTCTGGACGCTGTAACACTCGACCTCCTTTAGTCTGGTGTCCGTCACTGGGTTCCTTCCTCCCAGGAGATACACGTGGCCATTGAGGTAGCCCATCCCAGAGTGTATCCTCCCCAGTGGCCTCTCTGCCAGCTCCTGCCAGCTGTTGAGCACAGGGTTATACAGCCAGAAATGTTTTGAAAGGTGGGAGGCTAGATACAGGTTGTTTTCAGGGGTGGCACAGGCAATTAAGGACTCCATGGTGGAGCGCTTGTAGTCCTGACTACTGAGATCTTCAAGGGGAGGAGCCATGAAATACAGGTCCTCTGAGTAAGGGTCACAGCACATTATGTTGTCATTAGGTAGGCCAAAGAAGAGAATCATTTCTTTAGCACTCACTCCTATTCTGTGTTTTGGTACGTCCACAGCTGCAGACATGCTACAGCCGTCTTCCGTAGACCTGTTGAAGAAGGACTCAAGGTATTTCTCAATTAAAGGCCTGGTCATGAGCCCTTCCAGGTAACACTTGTCCTTCTCAGTAAACAAGTTCCACCGAACACACTTCAATGCGTGTAATGCATCCTCTGAGTCCTTTTTTTGCAGTGCATTCGCTTCTATCCACTGTAAAGCAGCAGAGCACACCTTCCTCTCACAGTCCACGTCCAAAGTGTCCAGAGACAGCAACTCCTTCAGCTGCATCAAATCCAACTCACAAAGCTCCCCTCCATTACACAGCTGGCTGAAGTTCCTGGCTATGAAGGCTCGTGCATTCTCCTTCAGCTCAGGGTTGTCATACGTATCTGCAAATTTCAAAATCCCCACACAGTTGGAGAGGTCCAGCCTCCTTGTCATGAAGCTGGAGCAGGCTTTCCTGATGTACTCCAGCTGCAGCATATTTGACGCAGCGTACAGCCTCTGCACGTTGTTCTCCGTGATGGTCACCCTGCCTGTGTAACAATAGTCGATGATGACCGACATGGACTCAGCGTCCACCCCGCGGATGACCACCCTATCCTGCATGCTCTCATTCAGCCCCCCGGTGAACATGCTTTTGAAGTAGGGGCTGGCGGAGGCGAGGACGTTGCGGCTGCATAGAAACAGCCGGTCAATGTCACTTCTGGTGGACTCTCCGCCGGGCTCCAGCGACTCCTCATCACTCTCCACCCCGATAGTAACGTCCCCAAGAAGCCGACAGTCGTAGAGTAATTTCAGTTCCCTCATCAAACCCGGGGCGTGATTCACGTCCTCTAGCACCTCGGGACCACTGAAGCAACTCAGCGCCGAAGCCATTGCTGCAAACTTCGCTGAGAGACTGAGCTTTTTATTTCACGTTGGGGGTGAAGGCTTCAAATAGTCCGCTGTCATGCGGTTGACAACACTCGGAAACACCAAAGGCTCTGTGCGCCGATAGTGACACATCCGCAGCTTATACACGAAAATACAACACATGCTGCGAGAAATACATTACCAGCTAGTGGCTCAGCGGTCGCCCGTGTGTCTGCAAACCAACAGTTCTCACCCTCACAATGAACATAATGTCTCGTCTGACTCTGAGATAATCCACTAATTATACGACGAAAGATACAGAGGGAGACGTATCCATTTTTCTTTGCTTTGCTGGTCAGTTGTATGATCTCTACTGAGTGAAACAGACGGCAGCTCTCGTAAAAAATAACTGTCAAAATCTCCAGGGTGAAAAAAACATCTTCCGGGAGTGATTGCCAAAATAAAATTATACAATTACAAACAAGACTGCTCCAGCGATTAATCATAGTTTTATTCCCGAAGCAAACCCAATACGATTTTCTAGAGAGTGCAAAGCAGTTCTTTATTATTACACTACTCATTACTTGAATTAGTCTCTCTTTAACACAAAATTGAAAAGATATGTCAGCGTTAATTTTGGAGTCAATCTCTCCTCACTTCCGCTCTGGTTCAGTGTACGGCGGTTGTTTTTTGTTTTAACCCCACCCGCATTGTGCGAAGACCCGCCCCCACTCTGGCTATGATTGGCTCTCAATGACATTCGTGCCCCACATTTAATCAATCATACTGCTCTGGCCTGAACCTAAAAAAAAACAAAGGCAACAAGTAATATCCAATCAGAGGTAGAGTAGGGCGGGCTTTCGCAGAAAGCGGCAGAGGGGGAAAAAAATTAGGCCACTGCGCACTCATACAAGCTTGATAAGAAAGGGTTAGGGTCTCTGATAGGCTGGAAACTGGGTCGATTGAGAGCTGTATACATTAAAAATTAAATAATTTAATCAAATTCATATTCCATATTTGTGTGCATGGTGCATGATGAAATGTCATTTGTTTGATGCTTAAATTTGTTGGATGAGTGAAATCCATTCATTTGATATTCTTATCTAACCACCACCTCACCTGGAATCAGCCTGCACATCACAGGTGACTTCATTTATCAGGTCTCCTGTCAGAAGTGTGTGGGCACATAAAGACAGTGCTTGACTGGCTTCTCTCTGACTGTTGACTTGGTTGGTCTAATTAGAGCTCTGTGTGGCTGTGCAGGGCTTTAACTAGATTAAAAGATTTACCCATAACCTTTCTAAACCTTGCTGGCCTTACAAGTTATACAGTTAACAGTTTAATATACACATTTTACAGCGTCATCAAATGCCTTTTTACTCTGAAACATTATTCTAAACATACTGAATATACTGTACTGTATATCCATTGATAGATTCAAATAAACAACCCCTGTGTGATCTACTATACTTCCAGGAACTCCTGCACTTCTACCTATATAAGTAACAATTTTACTTGCACAGGGCTGCTCTGCTATCTATCTATCTATCTATCTATCTATCTATCTATCTATCTATCTATCTATCTACCTACCTACTACCTACTTACCATCCATCCATCATCCATCCATCCATCCACCTTAAAAATTTGAATTCAACGTGGGTCTTGCAAACTTGCTTTTCATCTTTATTGTGAAGCTTTAATGTATGACAAGACATTAAACATGGCGCAACTGATGTATATACTGTATACTACTATATGTTCCATTCATTTCATTTGTTTCCTCAGTGACATACAGTATGTCACTTTCAGTGTGCAGTGCAGCTTATGTACATGGTTTTGAATTGTAAAGTAAGTGAGTAACATGAATGTAGTCACAGCTTCAGGTGTATCTAGTATCTAGGGTTGAGATCATTGATCCTGCGAAGCCCATCTTTGTTGTGAATGGTCTTGTGGACTGTGATGAGGAAGGGGAAGGCAGAAGGCAGCTCCACCCTGCGGCTTAGCTTCTGGTGGCCCCAGTGGAGGCAGCGCAACCTTTCAGCCAGGTCCCTCCTGCCTGCTCGTTCCAGTCCATCTTGCAGCAGCTTGGTCTTATTGGGCTTGTCCCATGACCTCTCATACCTGTGGAGAGTGATGAACAGCTGAGTAACATATGTCCAATTCATGTGCGCCCTATTTAATCTATAAAGAATTTTAATTGTAAATGATCCATTCTTTCTCAATGATACAGATAATAAGAAGTTAAATAATCTGGTGTTACTCGAGGCAATTAACCTATGTATGCACTGTGTTTAAGTAGTATAGTACTTTGTTTAAGTATGATCACACTATAATCAAGACTCACACACATACCAGTTTTCCAACATGATCCTGGCCTGGACACTCTTCTCTGTGGATTTAGTGTGGAAGCGCCCTATCTCAGTTCTGTTGAAGCCAAGCTCATATGCCAGGACTGTCCACTCAAAACCAAGCTGCCTAGAAATCTCCTGCAGCGTCTTCAGATTGATTACAGCATCCTAGAAAGGAAAAAAAAAGCAAAATCACTACCAGTGAAATATTTTAACTGTATTTAAAGATATAAGAAATTAGTAATGAAAGAAAGAAATAAGTAAACATACATACCTCTTGGGCTTTGTTGGGCATTATCTCAAATTCCACAAAAATCAGTAGTGCAGGTCTTACACTTAATAACGATTATAAATCTCTGCTTCAATGTCAGTGATTGCAGTTTAATAAACTTGCATTTACAGTCCAAAATATTCCAAATAGCAGATCAGTCTTATCACTCACCCTGCAGTACAGTAGGCCAAAAATGAGCGTGGAGAGTGTTACTGGGGAGATTCCAAATCAACACACTAAGCTGTTAAACATTAGTTACAGCTCTAAGGTCCCTTGTGGAGCTAACAACTGTCAGGTTAAACTGCCCCCATCTGCTACAACTGGTAAACAAGAGTATCTATACTGTGTCCTCACCATCTTATTCTAGAAAACTCAATATTATCTGGCCAAATCATTTTCAAGTTGCACATATAGAAGTTGGACAGTGTTGAGAGTAACTGTGACTAATATTCTCTTTGAATGAAAACTAGCTGTTCAGATACACACTTACAGAAACTTTTTGTTTATTACTGTGAAAAAATAATGATGTCACTCATGTACTCAAAAAGTACATCATGACTGAAAAATGTCAGCCTATTACAGCACAATAACCATCTGAAGATCATGAATGTCAACTAACTGAGAAATTAATTTCTTTGATCCTTTAATCCAAATAATTGTGTTTTGAAAAAGACTGCAAAAACACAAAATTCTCTGAAAGGCTTTTATTCACTTTAAAAATTCACCTCCTCTTTAAATTCTCATCATCCATAAAAAGCATCAGGGCTCTATGTGCAATATCATTGCAGCAATTATGTTTATCAAAGAACATTAAAAATCTCAGCCGTCATGTAAACAATAATGAAAAGAACCTAGCCAAAGGATAATGTGTGTACATTTACATTAACAAATTGTCACATTTTACTTAAGAAACAAAGATTTTAACGTGTTAATCATAATTCTGATAAAAAGTGCTGCGAGGTCAGGTCAATAAATATAATGGACATGAATACACTACTTTTAAACAGGCACAGGATGTAAAATTCCAGTTTCGGGTTCATATCTGACACCAGAGTCTGACAAAAAATTAAGTCATAATTAGTCATATGAAATCATACAGAGCATTGTACAAAAGCATGGACTATCGTTTTTTCAGGTAGAGAGAAGTTTTCATTCTATTGAATGAACACCTTAATTATCCACAATGACAAATCAAAAAACACATATCAAAGAGGATCCAGTTCACATTTAACAACTGATTACTAGAATATTGCCAGGTTGTTTCAAAGTGTGCCAGTCTGTGTTTCAGCAGGTAGTTAGGTCAAGATCCAGCCTGCTGGACCCATACTGCTCTCAGTCTCTACTTTGTCCCTCAGTCAAGAGTAGTGCTTTTTAAAAAGATTAACAGTCACTTTCTCTTGGGTCACAGCCCAAGACTGGGCCCTCCAGACAGAAACTGTGTCAATCAATTGGGTCCCATCCAGTGCTACCCTGTATACCTCTTGAATGTCAGTTTATTTGGATTTAGTAGCAGCCATCTTTCCAGCTGCCATCCCTCAGGGCACTCAGGGAGGCCAGGCTCTTTGGGGGAGTCAGCAAACTGCAGGAGGAGACAAACAAGTTGATTAAATATCTAATTTTAAACTACATTAACTAAATGTTTATGCTGTAAACACTGTAAACACATCACTGGCACATTATCACTCAATAGTTTATACAGTAACCTTGTTAACATTTACACATCCAGAGCAATATTAGCATTCATTTGGCGTCGTGTTTCTGACTACTTGATGAATCTAACTCCAATATTTACTCTCCTTTCAGCTCTGTTTTCAGTGTCCACCAACTCCTGAGGGAAATATTCGGCTCATTAGCTACTAAATGCTTCACTATGTTTACGAGCTAGTTCCTAACTTTGTCTGTGTGCCACTTGGTCCTGTGTAGGCTGTGAATAGCAAAATTTTAAGGCTTTTTCCATTGAAAACAGCTGCCTACTGCATCTGGAAACTAGTGGTGTGAGAAAACCAAAAAAGTAAAGTTGTGGGCCAGAAAACAAAAACAATGAGTTGAAAGAAGCCATAAAGCTGTGCAGAGCTGGATTGCAGAGTTGGATAATAATCCTCTGCGGGTTTGTCATTACAGTGACCCCTTTCATATACATGTGGCAATTTTACAGTAAAAATATATAGAATATAGCAGCTGTAATAAAATAAAATACAAAGATGCACGGTTCCCTCCAAGTATCAGGAACAAATTACTTTTAATTACTCAAAGTTTGCTCTTTGGGACAATCAGTGTAAATATTCAGACACTAGAACAGTTTTAAAATGCATCATGATTCACCAAAATCTGACATATTACAATCCATTTATAAAAAAATCTACATCCAATGATGTACAGTACAGACTGAAACATGTCACACAAACTGACCAGACATGTTACTTTTCAGACAAACATCTTATGAGTTAACCTAACTAACATCAGTACCTGCGTGTGGGTTGGGTGATTTTGCTCGGCCGTTGAGCTCCACTGATTCCTACAAAGGAGGCTGGGCGAGGAAGCGAGCTGCGGGGAACAGCCGACTGGTTGGTGTTGGCTTTTAGTAGCTGAGGTACCAAGCTATTGCTGGGTTTGAGGGGCTGAGGCAGTGCAGCACTGCTGGGGATGGAGTGTAGACTAGCAGAGGTGGACAGGGAGGTGGAGGTGGGACCCTGCAGGACTGTGGGACTTACGTAAGCTGTGGCTTTTAGGGGGTGTCGAGGAATAGTGGGGAAATTGCCCACACTCTGGACACGCTGACTCAGCTGGCCTGGTGGAGGAACTGAAACACAGCAAGAGAGAAGTGTCATGAAAGTAGTAATATTGCCTTGATTCAGAGCATACAGCACTCTACATTTACTCATGAATATCACTGAGATGTGATTTATTCGTAGACATGAGGACAAGTGTCTTACTCGAGGACTGGAGTCTTGCGAGCCCATTGGACGAGTCAAAGCTCTGGCTGCTCCGGAGGGAGGACATCATTGGCAAGGAGGAAGGACCGTGGGAGGGTGGGTTGACAGGGGACACCAGGCATGGAACACTGGGAACACTAGGCATGCTGGGAGCTCTAATCAGGTTGGGCATGCTTCTCCGTAGTTTGTCTAAGTAACCATATCAACAAAACAGGTCAGGTATTGTCCACTCCATTTGGAGCTTCAGAGGCATTTAACCCACATATCCAACATTAAACAGTTTGATATTTTAGGGAATAGAAAAGTCACTGCTCCAAGAAATAGCCTGTTACCTAACCAACAAAGTCTTTATGCTAAGCTAAAGCTAAGCTAACCAGATGTTAGTTACAGCTTCATATCTATGGTACAGACATGAAAGGGGTATTGATTATATCATCTAACTCTTGGCAAGAAAGCAAATAAGTTTACTTCCCAAAATGTCAAACAATTCCTTGAAAAATTCAGACTTGATCAAACTAAAACTGTGTGTGAAGCGTGAATGTCCTGATAAATCCATGACATGACGACAATATCATTCAGTCACACAACTGATACAACAGAGTAGACTGAAGTATGGACCTGAACTGAGGATGCTCTTTAAATCCTGTAACCAAGAGCCCTCCCTTAATCCTTTTTGGCACAAGCAAAAATAGGCTGGTCAGAAATTAGTGACATCTGAAATGTGGGTAATTCTTCAAAGATGCTTAACTTCATGGTCTTACTCTGGGATTTTTCATTTCATTGAAAAAAAAGAACCCAATGACCCCAAAAAAGAAGAAGAAGGATGAAAAATATTTGGCGACATGGAATCTGCAAAGGAGCAAGGAGTTTCTTAAACACTCACCTGTGCTATTCCTGTATATTGTGTGTGTCTCTGTGGTCAGGCCGGAGTTCCCAGAGTACTGGGAGAGTCCACTGAGTGAATACTGTGGGGTGATTGAGCTGCGTCTGCAGTCTCTGATACTGGAGAAGGTGTGAGAGTGGGGCAGGCTGCCCCGCTGCATAGACCCTGTGCGGAACAATCGAGGCTGGGGAGGAGGGAGCTGGTCGTACCCCTCATCTTCCTCGTCCTCCTCCTCGAGATCCATTTCACTACGCCTGAGAGAGTGTATGGAGAAGCTGGAGCTGCGGCGACTGGCTGTGGTAGAGGTAGAGGTAGAGGCATAGTCCTGTCGGAGACCTACAGGGTGACAGAGTGATGCTATTTATCTATGTGAAACACTGACCCTAAACCTCATATACTTTATATGATACTTGTCCTCTTGGAGGCGCCCCTCATCCATTATTCGGTTATTGAATGAGTAGACCAGTGTGTTACAAGAAAGTTTTTTTCTGAAGTCTCTGCATACTTTAACAACACAGCAGGCATCAAGATACTGCTGCCTGCTCATGTTCATCTGTTTAAAGGTCAAACATTTATCTTGGTTTTAGACATACATCAGCAACATAAGAGAGTAATCCATTTCAATCTGTCCAGAGTGGTGATCATCATTGTTGTATTATATAGCTAGGTGTCATTCACATTATCTCAGGTCTTAAACAGTAGATACAATGTGCTGTAAGTGTAGTACAAAATGTGAATTTAATAAATACAACGTGCAGACAAGAATATGTTTTTGTTCTTCCAAGGAACTTAACCTCTGAAGTACTACATAGCAGGTGAAAAAAATGTATGTAGCAATGTGTGTGGTCGTGATTTAATTACTTCAGATTTCAAGCACCTTTTCATAAGGGGTATATCTTATTTTCTCACTCTCCCAAAAAGCATACTAGACAATTAAATAGTTTACTCACTCTCCTCCTGAAGTCGTGCCATGACCTCCACATCTGTCATGTCCTGTAGTTTGTATCCCATAGAGATGGAGTCATCTTCCAGTTCAGAAACACCAACTTCACTGTCCACGGAAGACTGGGGGCTGATTGCTGCATGACGGCGACCAATGTCTACAAACACACAGAAGAGCCACATCTGTCACAATACACAGAGAAGATGTTTTCACAGCAGATGTGCAGTCTGTATGATAGCATGTGATCGTATATCCATTACAGATGGTTAGGTGGTGACAGTTCATGACAGTGCATATAAAACAGGCTGTCAGTGTATCTTACTGTGGAGATTTGAGTTTGATAGGAAGGTGGGCGCTCTGTCACTGAAGCTGCAGCTGGCCCTGAGTGGGAGGGTCGAGTGGAGCAAAGACTGACCAGATGACGTCAATGGAGCTTGGAAGGAGAGAAACACATTAAAAAGAGAGAAGAGGTTCAATCATTGATTATGGCAAAACTCAAACTTCACTCTTTGATATTTGTATATTTTGTATATTTTATTTTTTGTATGAAAAGGCAGAAAAAACTTTCATATTGGCTATTATTATTATTTCTGTCTGGGAGAGTTTGCATGTCACCATCTGTCTGAGGGCATGATCTTTTAATCTGTGCCCTGCAAGCATTTTCAGATTTACTGTAATCTGAGTGTAAACTGTAAGTAACAGGTTGTTTAAGAATCTGGGTTATGTTTATACTGTGAGCTCCAAGAGTCTTTTGGAAGCAACAGATGCATTTGGCTCTGTTTTCTTATTACTTTGAATGATAAAAAGAACAGCTGTGAGGTTAAAGGAAAGCGTTGTAATACAGTCCATTTAGAATTTCTATGTAAGAGATGAAGATAATTATTTCTATAGTTTACAGACTTTAAAAGTTAGGCCAAAATGTAATTCAGTTAGCCTTTATTTGTACAGTTTGTGTACATTTGTGTCATTTTGCTATTTGCTCTGTTGCTGAGACATTAGATTTTAGAGTGAGGGCAGCAGGGGTCTGGAGGTTAGACAAGTGAATCTGTGTTTTCTTCTGGGCAGCTTCCTGATCTGAATGTATATAAATGTGAAAGCCATGCTAGCAGTGCTTTGAGCTAAATGCTAACATGAGCATGTTAACATACTCAAAGTGAAACGCTAACATGCTGAGGCTTGTGGAGAAATTTCAATCATAACAACAAATGTGAATCTTTTGGTGGTGCTGGAGGAAAAGTCAGGGGATCAATAAGACCCCTAGGATTGCATTGCAATCCATCTGATAGTTGATTACTATTAATGCTAAGCAACTAATAATATTTTTTTCCATTTTTTGTCAATCAACCGAGCAGGTAGGTCTGGGTCTGGAAAGTAAAGGGAATAAAGAAGTGCCTTAAACCTGCATTCTTTGTAATGGCCAGTAGGGGACAACTCCACTGGCTTATTAACGGGAGTCCACAAACCAATGGACCAACATCACGGTGGCTACATCCACCTCACCAATTCAAGTGTAAGGATAATACGGGGATAATAATGAATTCAGTAATTTGGGAATATTAGGCTAGGTTAAATCCCTAAACACTGACCATCTGGCTCCTGACTCTCTTTCCTCATTTCCTGTCCCTCTCTACTCTCCAATAAAACATTTTAGATAACTAAGCACAGACAAATCAGGTAAAATCAGAAACTTTGACATCTATAAATGATCCACAGAAGCCCAACAGGTGTTAGAGTGATAATCGTGTGGTTAGCAGGAGTTATATACATGTGTAGTATATCATGTCCAGTATGTGTGTTACCTGGGGATTCGGTTAGTGCAGCAGGTTTAGTGTAAGGCAGGACAGGGCAGCTGAGGGTATTAAGTCCCTCTATGCAGCTGTATGGACGGACAGAAGATACTCCTCTCCACCTCTTAGCTGGACACAAAATTGCAAAGGGCATGTCAGTCAGATTGCTTTACCATGCAGCACATACAAATCCATACATACCCAAACATGCACACAAGCAGTACATTGATTATACAGTAACACTCTGGCCAAATGTTAATCTGCTCTTTACATATCAGTATTGATGTTGTAAATGATTTGGTCAGAGCTCGGACAGAATGGGCTGGTACTGTAAGACGAGGTTTAGCTTACCGCTGCAGCTTATTGGGCTAAACTACAGATTTTTTTTTTGGAGGGATCTTCGGATAAGCAGGGATTGTGCATGTAGGCTACATCTCATTCCCAAAATTAGAATTAGATCTACTATGGTCTACTTAGGGATGTGAAGGTTACATTTATAGAGCACACATTTATTTTTTCCCCTGCTGTATTCATTCTATCCTTCAGCATTATGATCAGATATACTTAGTAAAGGGTTACTGATTATTTTAATAATGGATAAAACATTTAATGGCATTTGGAGATAAGTGGTAATATTGATATGGATAACTTTTGGAGTGCTTTGCCTATCAACTCAAATGTTCTAATTAATGACTTATTACTGATCTATGGGGCATTAATTAAACGTTTTAATCATTAAAGAAGCAATTAATTGCAACCTATAAACTTTAATCAAGTGTGCTTCATTAGAAAGTGTTTGACAGTGAGTAACCCTTGCCTGAAATAACAGAACTGGCATGAAATAATGTGTGTTCAGTGTGTAAACACTGGGTTCACCCCCACTGATTGGTAGTCAGAGAGGCACACACCTGACCAAGTGGAGCATTTGGCATTCCCAACACAATTAGGCTCAACCACTACTGGATAAAACTAGCATTCACAGCAAGTTACAAAAACAACAGCTACTGGAGCTCAGAGACAACAGTGTATTCATGACCCGGAGGAGTGGAGCCAACCTTCCTTGAATACGGCTTTAGAGAAAGACGAGGACCTTCAACCGTACACACACGCACTAATGAACATCCAAACCTCCAAACACTTACAAACATGCAGTTTTAGATAAAAGTGTGGACACAGCAGGTCCATAATATGAAAATAATTGATCTGAGACTTCTAAAATCAGAGCACACACAGTATATATTCATACTTGCACATAAGTGCATGCTTTCACAGTACAAGAGTCTCTTGTACAGGATGTTTGAGCAGTGAGGGCTAGGCAAATCTGCCTCAAAACCCAGTTAAGCATGGTTTCTATGGTAACCATATCCCCTTGCTAAGTGTAGAAACTGTAAAGCACGCAATATGAAAACTAGGTCCGGCAGCAAATGTTATTCTGTAGCACACTAGTCTCCAGATCGTTTTTTGTAGTATACTGGTTATGTGTTAGCATGTATAAACATGATATTTGGGTCATAGGAATCTAAATAAGGCCATTACATTGTTTGAGAAACTCCAATAAGCTTCAGACTGTAATCACTTTATTCAGGTCTGCTGTGTGTATGGATAGGAGTTGGTCAGTAAAACTAAATATATGCTGATAGTACACTGTGTAATGAAGTATGACAGTGACAATGCTTTGGATTAGCTGGAGTCTTCATCTCCTCTTCTGTTGCTAATGGAGATGGAGAAGCTAAATCCAGCAGGCTGGTATCTACAGCAAAGTCCAGGCAGAAACCAAAGTGGGTTCATCCTCAACTGTTGGTGACTCAGACTGCACAGAAGTGTCAGAATTATTGGATGCGGAGGAGTGAAAGACATGCCTGCACCACCATAGAATCAGAGACCAAGATAATATCACAATCATGTATACAGGAAAGTGAATAAACAGGTTTCACTATGTTCTGTGGACATAAACTTGACAGTATATTCCAAATATATTCAAAACCAGGACACTAATGTGCAAGTATATTCATTGAAAGCTGTATTTGTAATTAAAGTACTAATTTGACATTCTGGGAAATGCATTTATTTACTAGCCTGCTGGGAGTTAGATGAGAGGGTGATATGGTATCAATCTTCTCATGTATTTACTGGAAAATAAGCATACTTCCCCAACTATTCCTTTAATATTTAAAAAAATGTGAGTTTAGATTTAAAATGAATAATGTTTAACCTTGATTTGTGCTTTTCTAACATGTAGATGGAGTGTGTGGAGCCACTTGTAGGTGTTGCAATGTAATGGTGATACTCTGACTAGAGTTTTGTAATCCTCTCTGCTCTGTTCTACACTGTCTTCCACTTAACACAGTGTGATACCATCTAAAGGCACAGCACGAGTTCCTCCAAATGGATTTGTTTTTTTCTATCTGCCGAGAAGCAAATCTCTCAAACTGATTGTAATTGTTCTCTGGAGGTACTGATATGTGTTGACGGGAGTGAGTCCAAGTCTGCTGCCAGAGAATTAATCACTCCGTGAGAAGTCGTTTGCTACTTTACAACCAATAAATTTATAAGCAAGTGATTTAAACGGTCAAACGAGAGAAACAATAGAGCTGTGTGCAGTGAAATGCTCCCACGGTTCAGAACTTGTCACTGAAATCCTGCTGCACATGGAGACATTTTGTATCAAGTGCTTACAGCTTATGATCACATGTCAGCAGCCAGAGAGACAGATGTCCAGATGTGGCCTCAGATGAAAGCCTGTTAATCTGGATGGTGAATAAACAGTACCTTGGTCCAGTCTGTGACAGAGAGTCATCTTAGCCAGCTCCACCTCGGGCCCCGGGTGGTCCAGTACCTGCCTGCACCACTGGAGAGGGCTGAGGACACACTCACCCTGCAGCTTGGCTTTGGGAGTCACATATAGCCTGAAACAAGGAGCACAACCCACAGTTTAATCCTGACACCTTTACAGCATAGACTATATTGTTAATTTACAGAGAGAGCTGACATTATTTATCTGTGGAACAACCTATGGGCACATGAAATAGCGGTTAGTGATCCTTCGGGACTTAACGTTTTACAGTGGCAATATATCTCAGCTGAGCAGCCCAGTGAAGTAAGGACACTTTATAGCAAAGGATCCCGTGGCTTTGGGAAGGGAGGGATTTTCATATTATCCAAATGTAAAACATAAAAAAAAAGATCAGACTGTGTGTTAAGGGTCATATTCATTTTACTATAAAATTGAACATGTAAAAGTGGTGATAGCTTCATTCAGTGCAATAATGCATAGGATATGCCAGCCATAGACAAATACAGGAGGGTCAATCAATTAGTCATGTATCAAGCAAACATAATTACATTTCTTTTGTTCCAGCTTCTAAAAAGTGAGAATTAGCTGCTCATCTTTATCATATATGAAACTAAATTAAAAATCTTTATGCTTTGGACTGTTGGTCAGACAAAACAAGCAATCTTAAGACATTGCATTGACCCCTAGGAAACTGTCCTGAGCATTTTTTTCTTAATGTTTTTATTCAAACAAAATAATAAAGAGATTGATCAATTATAGAAAATAATTGCTAGTTCTATCTCTTATAAAACTGTGCACTGACTGTGCAATCTACAGTCCTTCAACAAAACTAGGTCCTGGTCAAGACAAGACAAATGGAGTTTATTACTGGAAACTGGACCATAGTATTATTGACTGCTTGCTATCAGTGGAACATATGTGAGCGGTGAGTAAAAAGGGTAAAACATGCTTCTCAGTTTCACATACAGGGAAAGATAACCAATCAATAAGCTCAATGTTACACAGGAGTGCTAAAAATCTATTTAATTGGCTTGTTAAAAAAGAGAGGTGTCACCTGTGACTAAGCAGAACTGACCCTTTACTTGGCAACTGGGTCATAGTGTCACACTGACTTTGTGGTCAATTAGTTAGGATAAATGGAGTGAGAAATATACCAACGGGGTGCGGGTGAACGTTGGATACCATCTCGCATTAAGCTGTGTGCTACATTTTCCACATCATCACATCAGATACATACATCTGGAGACGGTTGAGCAGTCAGCGTGTCAGTGTGTGAGCTATACCTAAGTCAGCAGATACAGCGCTTTAAAGTAGTTCACCATGGAGCTGAACACTACACACAAAGCCAAGCTGTTTGATCACAAGCTGAAGGGGGTCATTGTTTCTAATTTCATCCCAGTGCTGTTTTACTCTGAATAGACACCTATGCCCATGCACAGTGCATTCTGGGATGCCCAAAGCCTGTGTTAACCCTGTTTTTGTTCTTTCTCCTCCTGAAGTCATTCTGTATGCCAGTGCCTACAAGTCTACTGGAGGAATCAATAATATGATCAATGAGATGAGGATACATGGAAGGCTAGCATTACACATCATGTCTCTAAATTGTAGTCGTTGGCAATCCTGTGGCCTACAAAGCATCTATCAGGGTCAGAGACACACAGGGACAGTCATTTTTCATTGTGAATTCACAAAGACAGACAGTAGCCTGATGTGTGGCTGCTATGGAGTGGCAGATGAAAACAGAGCAGTTACCAGCTCTCAGGCTCTCCGACAGGGAGCACGATGTTGAGGTCCAAAACATCAACCTCATCCAAAACAGTCGCGGGTCCAGCGGCGCCGCTGTCCTCCCCAACCGCGTCAGGAGACACCGAGCTCGGCTGGAAATAGGCGAACGGCTCCTCCGTTGATCCCCGGAGTCCAGTGGCACACGGATGCGACTGAGTCGGACTCAAAATGCTATATTTGCTGGAGAAAGTGTCAGTCGGACAAGCTGTACCCCCGTGCAGACACGACAGCGACGTCTGGGCATGAGGGCCGATGGAGCAATTGTTTACAGCGTTCGCTCGAGTCCGCAATTGTTCGTTTTGCTTCTCTAATTTTCGGACCAATTCCTGAAGCTTTAACACCTCCAGCTCCGCGTTGGTGATTTTATTGTTGCCATTGACGTCTGCCATCATCTGGGGGTTCAACACCTCTGCTTCCATTTGGTAAAAAGCACATTGAGAGGGGTAAAATGCACGGCCTGCTCGCAGAGGGGTCCTGTTCAATTTAGAGAGGGTGTCCAGATTCAGGCTACAACACACACACACACACACGCTCTCTCTCTTACACACATACACTGATGCTGCTGCTGCTGCTGCTACTGGGATGACTGCACATCCGGCGTCTCATTGGTCAGCGGCACGGAGTTCAACTCCCATCACACCACTGCTTAGGTTAAGTGATTATATTATATGTGAGCTTCCTCTGGACTTTGTTTTTATTTTTGAATTACGGTGGATGTAATTAAGATTTTTATACCCAACACCTTTTTATAGGACCAGTGTGTAGAATTTCTTGGCAACTTGCAGAACAGACCTTGCAGGAACAGAATATGATTAATATAGAATCACCTGATAATAAGAGTGGTTGTGCCATTGATACCTTGAACTAAGCCTATTATATCTATGTAGGGGTCCTCTTCTAACCGCTGGACATTTGACCGAAAATGGCACCCATTCAGTCCAATAAAAAATTCTCAGCTGGCACACATGCCAAAAACAGTTCTTATCTTCAGGGTTTTACTGCCACATTGTGTGGCCCACTGAATATGAGTTCCCCCTCAGCCCATAGACTTTACATGGTGATGACGTCACATATTTTTTTACATCTTGTTCCCAGCTTGAGGAAAATTTAACAAAACTTGGATAAAAAATTCATAATAGAAAAAGTCATAATTGACCTTGTTTGGTGTTCAATGTGTCCTGTCAACAGTTTTACAGGCCGGGATGATTTCTTCTGCAATACTGCAAATAACCACTGGGGAAATATTGGCTGCAAGACTTAGCGGCAGAGCCCTATCCAGCTCTTGTAATACATCCATGGTCCTCTTCCTAGGAGGCCACCATGTTGGAGTGCCATGTTTTTACAGTAGCCCAGAATGGACAAACCAAACAAGCTGTAGAGTGGGCTTCACGTTTTTGCCACTGTAGGTTCTTCTAAATTTTTATGTAAAACAGCAACAAAAGCATAAAATGCAAACAGAAACCAGAGTCAAACACATACTCATGACACTGACTATGAAAGGCTCCAACTTTTAGAAATAAAAAAAGATGAGTCTCGCTACATACTATTATAGCTAAGTTTACTATCAGTCAATCAATTATAACCCCAATGTGCAGCAAAACTAAAATAGAGCAAATATATTATGCATTTATGAGTTTACCAAGCAATCAAAAAAGGGACACAAGAAGAAAACATCCTCTGGGTACAGTCAAATAGTTGATGTCTTACATGTAACAGGATGAAATCATGGGCAAAAGATGGCATTTTTGTAATTCTGTCCAAATTAAAACATGTCACACAACTCTTCTCTAGCATAAGATGCTATATTTGCCTATGCTGCCTCCATCAGACTGGCATCTGAGCTTGTTTCCTTACATTCAGTCAATTATCATCAGCTCTAACTCTGGCAAAAGCAGGTTCTCCTCAAAATCTGTCAGTGTGAACTCAGGAATGAATGGATGAAATAAGATACACTGTACTAGGCTTGAATGTAACAATCTGAAAGAAGTTTCTGTGGCGTATGGAGACCAAAATTTAGCTTTTTTGTCGTCATATTAAACTTTATTAAAATATTACATAGAAACACACAATCCTCACCCTCAAGGCTACAGTTGCCTTGTGAAACTGCACTGGTAAAATATTTATTTTTCAGGAAGCCAGCACCAAATCTTAAGTCACATTCTGGCCAGACTTCAAACCACTTCAGAATGTGTGTCATAAAATGTCTGTTCATTCAGCTCCATGCAGCTCGAGCATCCAGATGGAAGAGTTAACTGCTACCAAATGTGCAGCAAAGGCACTAAATTAAGTTTGTACTCCAATTAGATTTATTTCTAGTAAGTTTTGGTATTATGTTTGGTAGTGTTTTTAGATATGGAGGAACTTTTGCAAATAAATTGTATATTAGATATAACTGAAGGCAGAGAAGAAATTTTGATATGTAATATTCCCATATACAACTAAAACCTCTTAAAAAGGAATCATTTTGAATTTTATTCAACATTTTTATTTCATTAGTACAATTTGAGAAGAATTACATTTTGTCAAATAATGAAAATCTCTTCTGATTTATTTTGTTCTTTGTAGTTTACATGTGAAATGATCACAGAGTGAATGTATCATTACAAATTTGATATTAATTTTAATTTAATTTTACTATCAACAGAATGAAATATACCCAAAATTTTGATCATTATTCATACATAAGAGACATTAAATAGCAAACATATACGATTTATTGATAGATCAAAATGCATTGATTGCCTCTATTGCACACAGAAAAAGCCCCCGGCCCTAAATATTGCAATATCTCTTATTGTGTAACATATATGACTCCCCTTTGATACTGCAGGCATCAGAGACTATTAGAAATGCTATATTAAATTGGTTAACAGTTACAACTAGCTGCATTGTTACTAAACAGTTACATCCATCCACCTTAATAATTGTCTGTTGTCCAAACATCAAAAGATCTACAGTATCAGTTTGTCAAACTTGTGTCATCCAAAACATATTGATAATCGCATGCGTTTCTTCTCCTCCAAAGCTCTGTGATAAACTCAACGTCGCCATTTTTCTGTGGAAACAAAAACATAGTTGTTTAAAGTTGTTTTCGTAAAGAAAAAATAATTTACTGAAGTTCTGGAAATTGGAGACCTGAATGTTTTATTATCTTCTCTTACCTCTGGTGACCTCAAAGCACCGTTCGCAGTGCACCATGTGTTTGTAGACCCACATACTGTCCCCAGCTTTCATATGACCCAGAGTGGTGTTACACACCTCACACTGTCAAACACAAATAAGAGAGACACACTGAGCACTCAGCTGCACAGTTCTTAATGAAATACTGTACTTAAAGGACAGGTACACACTTTTTCATGTCTTAAAACAACAGTCAGGTGTCCAAATGAAGACTGAAAGAGGTTCTCCCTGCTGTAATCATGCCTCATGGTCACACAAGCCTCTAAAAGAGCCCCTTCAAATGCACTTCCAATGTAAGTGATGAGAGACAAAATACACAGTGTGTCCACCAGAAATACATTTAAAAGTAATCTGAATTTTGAATGGGACCAGCCCCCATCACTTACATTGTAATTGTGCGTTACGGAGGGACCTTCAGCCAGAGTGAAGTGTGTACCTCTACTTGACTACATATTACATGGAAATATTGTACTTATTACTCCACTACAGTTATCTGACAGCTGTACACTGTATAATGTCACTCTGACTGATTAGACCTCTGCCCAGGTGTATGCAGGGAACTATATGATGTTTCCAAACTTGTGGTCAGTTCCTTGTCCCACCTCTACAGCCATAAAATAAACCGAAAGGAACAGAAGATGTCAAATTTGGCAACATGAAAACATAAAATTAGTTGTAGTAGTTGTTCAAATTAACTCTACCATGACCAGGACCTACTTCTTTAACCATAGCTTGTCGCTGACTGTGCTGCAAAATCGAGGCACGTTTTCAAACTAATCTGCTCACCTTGAAGCAGGAAGCGTGGCAGTTGATGTTCATGTCATCGAGGATCATCTTGGCTTCACCAGTGAAGGGATGACGGCACAAGGTGCACAGGTCTTTCTCAAGCACAGTCCTATATGGAACAGGAGTATATATGAAATTAAAAGAACATTGAGCATTTGACAAAAAATGTTTTGTTGTTGTTGTTGTTGTTTTCAAGAGAGAACAACATTTTTCTTACCTCTCAGTTGGTGAGTACAGACTCTTGATGGAGGATTTAGAGTAGCTTGGACTTGAAAGATCTGACCCACTGTGAGAGTTACACATTTATCAGTTTCTAGACATGTCTTTACTTTGTTATGCTTGCACATATCAGATCATCCAATACCTGCTGTTCCTGTATGATGTAGAGGTGTAGGCCTTGGGACTGTCAACACTGGAGAATCATTATGAAAAGACAAAAAAGAACCATTATTTACATGTGAGAGAATGAAAAAACATTCTGTTAGGAAAGGCATTAATTGTTTGTGTATGTCCCTTATATGTTATAAGGAAAGTGTATGGGTAAGATGGAGAAAGACACAAATGCAAGTAAAACTAATGTCTATGTGTTGTCTACATTCACTACGGACTGTCAGTTATATATGTCCATCTTATTTAGAAATAAAAGGTAAATGCTTGCTGCATTTAGCATTCAGATAAACAAAGCTTAATTAAGAACAATCTGTTATTTAGTCATAGACTGCTCTCTAAAATGTAAAGATTTGGACTGAACTCATTAATATTTAAGTGACATTGCCCTTTTATAAAATATTACATTTTAGTAAATGAGAATCAATACAAATATTTGTTGTTGTGATCAGATTGTATTCTTTATGTACATTATAAAATATGTAGATGCCTAAAATCAAAAGTACTCAACTTTAATTCACCACATTCACTACATTTAACACTCTACCATTACAAACAAAACTGGTTCACATGGGCAATCCCACTGTACATACTGAAATCCTATTCTACCACTTATCCAGTATTTTCTCTGTAGGTAGACTCTTATGGGCAGGAGATCTTCTCCCATCTTACCATAATGTAACACTTAACATAAGTGTAGTGCCATTATTACCTGGTGATTTTGCGGGGGGAGGTTGGTGATGTCAGAGTCGGACTTTCATCGCTATGGCACACAAAACATTGTCCAGAGAAACTAGTATAAATACACAGTACATACAAAAAACCATTGCACACCATTCTCAGTCATTAATTTCTAGTATTCACCCTTTGCTGAGGTCCGTTGTCCAATCTCTCTTTGTAAAGCTTGTACTGTGGTGACAATGACAATATGGTGTTTCACTGATAGGATAATTATATGGTTGTTTGTTTTGTTCAAGTTAATCACTGAGATAACTCACCTGACAGGAGATGTAATGCCTTTAGGCAGGAGGGTGTCATATAGATCATCCTCAGCCCTGTAAATACAACAATATTATTAATATATGATGCTTATTAAAGCAGTCCTTATTTTTTATGTATTTATTCCAGTAATTATTGTTTAACTTACGTAGAGGAAGTCCTTCTCGTGGTTGTAGTTTTAATGTTGTCGCTTAAAAAAAAGAAGATAAAATATTTTCCATCTGACTGTCTGTTATTTTACTGTTACTGACACTGTGTATTTAAGTTTTCCTCCAATAACTCACCCATTAGGACTGCTTTTCACTGTCACAGTCTTAGTATTGTAGACAGGTGTTTTGCTGTAATATCAAGAGCATTAATTATTACATAGTAATTGTTAAAAATCAATGACAGTATGATTAATATTGAGACCATTCAAATCAATATTTGGGCTAATAAAAATGTCACCTGTCGGGGACATCATCTTTGATAGACCGGGGGATGAGTGTATCATAGAGTTTGTCCTCAGCACTGCAGAGAAATCATTTCGTCATAAGTTAAATCATTTGTTACTTAGTGGTTAGTGTAGTGAGCTGTGGTATGTACGGGGTAAGGTTTTTCACATGTCATTTTAAAATTTCTTGTTGAACAGCATGTCATCATACACCACTGCAAAAATGGCTAAAGAGTTGTGGAGAGGCTGCACACACTTTTAATGACACTGTAATATGTAGAGAATATCGTCGTTGAAGTAATAGTGTTATAGTAATGTCACAAAGATCGTTTAAAGCCCCGATGATGAAACTTACTCATCATAGCTGTTTTTCACAGTCACAGTCTCAGTTGTGGAGATGGGTTTTTTGCTGTAAAGAAGAGCATGAACCATATTACAGCATAGAATTAATTATTTCTTAGCAATATTATTGAAATAATGCTTCTTCTGGGCTTGATGAGTGGAAATATCACCTGTCATCCTTGGTAGGTGAGAGGATGAGAGTGTTATAAAGTTTGTCCTCCGCACTACACAGAAGATAATTAAAGCAAGGTTAAATGACTGTGCGGATGATGTATGGATTGATTTTTAAAATAATCAAACAATATCTTACTCTTTAGGGCTGGTAACAGTCATCTCAGTTGGTTTGGTTGTTCTGGTAGGTGAGTAGGGTGTGTACAGTGAACTGAGTGAAAAGATAATGACAAATAATCAGTCACTCATTCAGTCACAGATCATACTAAATTGATATTGTAGGTCTTTAAAGTCTTAATATTCTAGCACTGAAACAATACAGTGAGGACATATCTTGTGCAATATAAACTTATAATAATATATCTATATATTTATAACTTAATATCATTTCCTATCCCATTAATCATGTCAGAATGTGTTGTGCCCCTGCTGGAACCCCTGAGCAACCTACTAACTGTACTATATAAAAGTATAAAACAGTATGTATCAGTAATAGCAGCCTAATAATGATATATACAATAATAATCAATTCACCAGTACTTTTGCTTCTTTATGTGCATTTTGCTGATAGCATTTTGGCACATTTACTTCATTAATGTGTTTTTACTTTTACTTGTAATAAATTAGGCTATTTTTGGTACTTCTTCTTAAGTATAGGACCTGAGTATAGTTTTACCCTTTGCTGGAAGACTTGACCCGCTCAGTGAACGTCTCAGTCTTGGTGGGACTTTTAATCACAGGTGATCTGCAAGAAAACTTTGTCATAAATCTGACACGGACTTCATATGATATTGTATATTAATATTACACATTAATGTTGTATTCTGTACCTAACACTCTGGGTGGTGGTGGTGGTTGTCTCAGTGGTTTTGCCGTCCTTGGAGACTGTAGTGGTTGTAGTGCTGAAGGAGAAGTAACACAAAACAGATTTACAAAATGTCTCAGTGTGATATTTTTCCCTGTTGGTTTTCTGCAAGTAAGTGTTCTTTACCTTGTCTTAGGATCCCCTATGATAGAAGTCTTGGATGTGGTAGTGCTGTATTGACATAGAGAAACACAAGATGACACACTATATTCTAACTCTGTTGACTTTTGCATTATATGTATTGGACTGAAGATTTACATACTAGCTGGGAGAATCTGGAGACTTCACGGATGAATATCTGTGGCGACAAAGAAGTAGATCATTCAGATGATTTCTTTAAACAAACTAGCTACATTATATTGTATCATTAGTTGTGTTTACTAAGAAAATATACCTTTTGGTGTACGTGGATGAAGTTTTGCTGGAAGGGAGAGTGCTGCCAGTAGAGAAGCATAATTAAGTGACAAGTCTGGTAAAACTTACATAAAATGCCATGAAAGGAAAAAATAACAGGGCTACAGTGTGTGTCTGCAGAGGATGAAAAAGACAGTACCAACCTGCTCCTCAGCTCATCTTGACTTCCACCGAATCTGCAATGACAGAAATCACAATAAGTGGTTCTTGTCACAATCCCATTATATGTTTATTTTTTAGATATTTTTTAAAATCAAGAAGAAGATACTAGAATTGTACCTCTTGCTGAGATTCTGCACAGACACTGGTGAACTTGTAGTTTTGGTGTTTTTTATTTCAGCAGGGTCTGAGCTATATGCAAAAGATAGAAAATAACATTAAGTACAAGGATTAATTACTCAAATTCCTATTAATATCACACCCAGAATAAATAATAGTTTTCCACTATTGTGTCCTTTATTTGAGGAAGTTTTTATATAAAGCTTTGTAATGTTTATTTTACCTCGTAAGACTTTCACTGGATCTGTACCGGCTTAGAACAGATTTTCCAAAGTTTGGGTCTCGGCTGCGCGGAGAAAAAAAATCAAAAGAAATTCACTCATTCATACCAGCAGACATGACTCAACACTAAGTTGTGCGAGAAGGAATGTAGCGAGGAGGCTGGGTTTTTTTTGGGTGTTTTTTAAAGCTGAAGGTAAACTTAGATATGAAGTCACACCCAACAGTTGCTATTCCCTCTGTGTGTGTATGCCTATGTGAAAAAATGTCAGCCTATAAGCATCACTTACTCAACATATTCCTTCTCCTCATCCTCGTTTCTCCTGATCCAGCTGTTGTCCTTTAGGAGAGATGTCTTCTTCTTGCTGTCTTCAATTGCCTGGCTGGGGCTGGTGCTCTTACCTGCAAACACAAAACAAGGAAGACATGAGCATCTCTGGTTGATATCTATTGATCTATTAGCCATATATTTGTGTGGAGAAAGAGAATAAGTGAATGGATGTATTGTGATTGTAAAAAGTTAAGATTTAATACAGTTATATAATTGTTTGACAATGCACATTTACATGCAAGTACAAAACTGTATTGTTTAATTTTCTTTACAGTGTTATATACATTTTGCATTTGTTGTATACTGAAAAACTGAAAAAAAATGTTGTCTTTGAATTTTTATCTTTTTATCTTTTTATTTTCTTTTTCTGTTTCTTATTTTGACTCTCATTATAATCAGTATTCTTTATTGCATATTTGTCATTTGCACAGCCGATATAGTATGCCATCCTGCTTTTTAGTACACATATTATATCAACATGTGACATATGAAACTTTGTCCAGGTGTCTGCTCTTTCATTCAATGTGCCATTTTAGTACAGGATGTTTCTCAGTACTTACGAGTCTGGACTGGATAGCGGCTCATTTTGTATTTTCACCTGTAAGCGTGAAAGAACAAGAGAAGATAATTGATCAATAATAACACTATAGTATATCAGCCACTAGGTGGTACTGTGGGTTGAGACCTTTCATGTACAATGCATGTTCAGTATTGAAATCAGTGGCTGTAAAAGTAAACTCAAATAGTTTAGGAATTACTGCTTTTATCTAAAGTATCTTTGTGTTATTTGGTTTCTTCATGACCACTCTTTCAATACCTTGGTTTAGTGAACATGATTAACATGCTGCGTTCGTCAGTGTGACTGCAGTATCAACTTCATGTCTGCTCAACCCAAACTGGTTTGTCTTGATCTGAACCAACATGAGGACACACCCACCCTTCATAACACACCTTCTCCAAACACTTTATTGTCAGCAAAACACATGGGCGTAGCAGTGACATACCATCAGCTATGAATGATAAAGATTGTGCTCTTTCAACTACATGCCCGCTCAAGCATAAACACCACAAATATAGGAGGCCTTACGGCAGACATTTACAGCTGCAACTGAAGTTGAATGCAACATTTGTCCATTGATCAGTCACACAGTCTACTGTCTGATGACTGCAATTACTCAAAAAGGAGTAGCTGTTCAGTGCTTTAGTTTGTCTGCATTATTTTGGCTTGTGTGAAGAAGTTTTGTATCTCTTGCTGTAATGTGTGTGGGAAGATCTTCAGGAAAAAGTCCATGAACAGACAGTTGAAGCAATAATATATCTTGGTTCTTTCAGAATCATTGTAATTGATCCGATCGTTCAGTTGAAGTTTCAGAGTTGACAAGATTTAAAGCAGATAGATCAGTGACCTTACGGCAGTTTGGCAGCCTGAACTGAGATCTCTATCAAGACAGAATGTTTTAATCCAAGTGTACAGGTTAGCGAGATCTTTGATACAGAAAAGTTAGCAGCGAGCTGGAAAATAAATCATAGAGTGTGTGTGTGTGTGTGTGTGTGTGTGTGTGTGTGTGTGTGTGTGTGTGTGTGTGTGTGTTATGTCTCCCTGTCTATACTGAATCAATGTATCAGTAAAACATGTATTTCATTCCTCACGGTGAAATCTCTTACAAAGCTCATTGTGTAATGAACAAAAATGGACGCACACATGTTGTCCTTGGTTACTTTTGGGGACATTACATAGGATTACATTAATTTCCAGGAGACTTACCTTAATCCTAACCATAACCACTACTTGTTCAACCCTAACCCTTACTCTTACACATATAATTGCATAATACAATATGTATTTTTCCTGGAACATTGTATCATTTGCTCTTACAGAAATGAATACCACACATTAAATCATTACAATAAAAAAAAAGAAAGAAAGCGTACATACCTGTACAGAAAGCTCTGTGACTCCCAAGACAGTTAAACTCTTACTTACTCTAGTCAGGTCACACCTGTCTATCACTCTGCAGTAACTGCAATTACACCCTTATCATCTCCTGTTTTTAACCTTAAGGGAGGAGATTCCAAGGCCACACAAGGGTGGGGCCTCTGACAACAATGAAATTCCCCCCCCCCTCTCTCTCTCTCTACGCATGTTTCTCTTTCCATCATCACAAGCTGAACCTAATTAATATATCCCCAGCATACTGTTTGGAAGTTGAACAACTGGGTTTAGTGCTGAAGGACCTGCAAATCAACTTGCATAAACGTGAAGTGGGTGTGGGATTCTGTGCTCCTCTATCTTCCACAGCATTGAGCTTCAGAGCAACGTGATTTAATGGTGACACTATTAAAACAGTAATCTCACATGAAACATTGTATCAATATTTACTATGACATAATGCAAGTGGAACTATAATAATTATTGTTCTTTGGATTAGGTAGGCTATATGACTGACTTGGCAGATTCAATTTATCCTGAGACACAGGTTCATTCAGAAGCATTAATCTGTATTGTGCGCCTGTGTATTAGTATCTCTATGACTTGTAATAAATCACCTGACTAACTGTGGACTTTGTACTTTACACATGTATGCTAATAAAAGTACTGGGACGTGAAGTGGTTACAACTTGATTTTCAATCTGAAGTAAGAGGTTCACCCCTCACAGAGGTTCTATAAAACCATAATATCTGAGATTACACTTTAATAGCCCAGTTACAAAGAAATTTCACACTTCTGGCTACTGATACTTAAGCAGGTCTCACCACAGCCTTAAAATAAAATTATTGAATAAAATTTCTATGAATGGCACAATATAATTTATTCATTCATGTAATTTGACTGAATGGGCCTAAGTTATCTAAACTTCTTTTAAGACTTCAGGACAGTTTTATGGGGTTTTTGAGTGTTAGGTTGTTTGGGAGCAAACTGAAAATCGGTTTGAATCATAAATGTCATATTGTGACGATAAGTTGTGTCATTGGGAGTGCCATGTTTTAAATGATAAAAGGTATGAAGCTGCATAGCACGCAGGGGTGTGACAGCACAATACGTAGAGGTGAACCCCTCCTAGACACTATAGCATTTATGGAATGTGGTCCACCCTGCAGTGTACTGTCATCAGGTACCAAGCCTGTTTTTGACCAAACATTTAAAAGGAAATGCACCACCTGTGCCAGCAACATGCCCAGTTAATTTATGATAGCTACGAATTAACTTTTAGCAACAAAATAATGACAATCAGGAACAAACAGAGGATAGGATATTGGTCCTACTGTCATTAAGGGGAGACATTGATGACAGCTGGTGAGGTCTCTAATTAATTCCTTGAGTGTCCTGTAATAGCCTGCCGTAGGTAAATGCATAGATTCAAGTGGAAATGACAAACACTGGGTGGTGCTAGTGCCAAAATGAAAGAAATGACAATGCAAGTTGTGCTGCTCTATTAGATTAAATAATTATAACAAATTACTTAAGGCTATACATGTCCCTGTCACTCTGCGGTCTATTCTGTGGTGGCGACTGAGAGAGATACTATGAGTGTGGAAGCTGGGACACAACACAAAAACGGACAGAGATTTGGAAATGATGTGCATTTCATTTCCACAGAGAAATAGGCTACAGGTTGACACAATAATTCTGGCTGTAATCAGTCACTCCAATGCCTTTGAGCTGAAACACTTTAAGAGGCAACGTGTCAGGACAACTGATGACACTGATAACATCTGATATCCAACAATTGATCTAGACTTTCTACCAGCTCCACCTCATGGTTGCATTCATGATCAACTTGATTTCTTTTCTGTCAGTGCAGCTCATGTTTATTGCCTGACCTATGACATCTTCTTGGCCTATTTACAATGCCCCTCCTCCTTCCAGTTGACTTAACTGGACAGAGCTGAGACAACCAGGGGTTAATTGTGCAGCCTCTGGAAGTGGCTACAGCTTCAGTTACACAATTCAGTGCCTAAACTTTCCCACTGAAGATCATTAAGAACTGAGGGCCAATTAATGTCAGCAGTTTGTGATCCAGCATAGATAAGATGCTTTTACAATCAATTTTTACAATATACTTCAACTGAGCTGGTTTTTATATATCATATGTGATCCTGAAACCCTAATAAGAAAATCTCTCGGTTAAGTATTTATAAATTATTCTGTTAAGAATCAATTGCCATCACTGATACAGGCTGATACACTGATGCTTCCTGGGTTGCTATGAGAAGAAGCTGTAGACAGACCCCCTTCTTGTCATTGGGCCATTGCAATGCCTTGCAGCCAATAAAACACCACTAGGGCCTGTGTAAATCTCTTCCTCTCTCTCCCTCTCTCTCAATAAATGTGCCCATGCATCCATCCTTTCAAAAAATGACAAACTTTGACATTAGGGAGATCAGGTAGAATATTTTACTTGTTCTTTTCTAAATTCATGCTCACTTATGTAAAAGGGCACGTCAGTATATTATCTACATTTCTACAGAATATGTGGTTTAGCTTTCACTGCCATTTTGACTGATGTTACCCAACACACAATGTCTCCTAATTTCCCCCTGCAGTATTTCCACTCCTCCTGCAGACTTGTATCATCATCATGACGTGTGGGTTGCATTACTTTGGCGCTATAGTATTTCTACATTAATAGCTTCATAGGCAATAATAAATGGGCATCTGTCTACATACAGTGTGAGCTAAATAAATATTCTTAGTTCTTCTCATTGAGAGGTGCATCTTATCCTTAAGACTTCTTCACTGAAGAGTATCTCAATACACAATATACAAACAATATACAGATTATATACAAGACAAGCAATAGACATAAAGTGTAACTGTGTATGATATGCAAACAACAACGATATGCATCATGTAGTGAAATTGTGATGTATGAATATTTGTATTTGTAGATGTGAAGCAGGGTGTAATATACAAGTATTTATGACATAGCAGATGATACTGGTCAGTTTTGTATGAGGGTGGTGGTAACAGGAAAGAAACTGCTCTTGTATCTGATGGATTTGGTATAAAAGGCCTGCTGGAGTGGAAGAGCTGAAAAAGGTTGTGTTCCGGGTGTGAGGAATCTTTAATGATTTTCCCTGACCATGTCCTGGTTCTTGAAGAGTATAGGTTCTGGAGGGTGGACAGGGGAACACCAATGTTTTTTTCTGCTGTCATTTCTGTACATTGCAGTCTTTTCCTACCCTGTTTTGTGGCAGCTCTGAACCAGACTGTGATGGATGTGCACAGGATGGATTCAATGACTGCGGTGTAAAACTGGCTCAACAGCTCCTGTGGCAGACCATACTTCCTCAGTTGCTGCAGAAAGTGTACGTCCTCTGTTGGGCCTTTTTAAGGATGGAGTTGATGTTGGTTTCCCTTTTTGGGTCTTGAGAAATGTAGTTCATAGAAATTTGAAAGTATCCATGGTTGACACAATGACATCATGCTGGATATTGTGAGAGGGAGCAGTGCTAAAGGGCATCTCCCCAGCAGTGCTAAAGGGCATCTCCTAAAGCAGTGGCTCTCAAAGTGTAGTCTGGGGACCAAAAAGGAGAATACTTTATTTTCACTGTCATTTCATCCATAAGTAACACAATGACAGAATGGATGACTATTTTGATTATGGGTTTCAAACACTTTCTTTAATAAAATATCTTATTAGAAAAGATCTTATCAAATGGGGGTCTGTGTCAGTTTAGGGGTCCTTGACATGAAAAGGTTTGGGAAACAAAGTGATTTTAAAGCACCCCAGAGAAATAATTCACTGCTGCACCGAGATCACAGGGGGGAAAGCACAATACCATCACTTAACACCATCCCAATTGCTATTTATAGGCCAGTAGTAAATTAACTGTAAATGGTGCAGCACAGAACACATTGTGGTCTACAATGAAGCACCAACGTGATTTAAAGTTCAAATCCATGCTTCACTGTTGTTTAGTTCGGGTAACAAAGCATTTTAAAGCCTTTTATAGTAGGCTACCTCAGTGTGCCAAGTGTAGATGCAAATTGGGAGGGGCCCTAGATCCGCAAATTAAATGTCCAGACCCCCACTGTGCTGGTTGTACTGTGCAAATTAGCCAATGGTTCTCTCCACCATTCATTTTTTTCATCTCTACTAATATCAACTGTGTTAAAAATGAACTATACATCAGAGTAATGGTACACAGGGACGTAACTGTTAAAATAAATCAATGATAGCATTGCTCGGTTTAGCCGTATGAAAATATCCCGGCATGCTAGCGACGCAAGACTCAGCCAGGGAGGGGAGGGATGATGGAGCTAAGATGGCAGACCAACTGAGGGTGCTGCCTTTCTGGGGTCAAGAAATATTCAAGGGACGAATAACAACGTAACACGACAACACGGATTTTGGAAATGAGTGGTGCGGTTTCTGCTATTTTACAAGAAAAATGGTTATGGCTTGAGAAGATATATTATCCGGAGACAGGAACCGCGTTGACGCTCCGGTCGGATCAGAAGACCATTCGTTGATTTTGCGCTTATAATAATAACAACTGGGGATCCTGGATGCTAATTGTGGTATTTCTGCAACTCCGAATGGACAAATGATGTGACGCGAGGTGGATTTAATGACATTTGGATTGCACCTGATGGCTAGATGTGATCTAGCTGCTATATCTTTTATGTGATATATGCATTGTTCTCCAAAACGATGATGTGTGCTGCTGCGGCAGCGGCCGCCGGTGGAGGGATTCTCCCCTCCTCATCGCCGTCGATGGGGCTGGGTGTCCGGGTGACTTCTGGAGCAGGAGCCGATCTCTCCACCAATGGTTCGGGTATGGGTTCTTGTCCGACACCCGGAGCCCAGTCGGATTGTCGAACTCGGTACCAGCTTTTACTCTCAGGGCGAGCTCTGGCGGAAAGATACAGGCGGATTTATACCACTGCTATCAACGATAAAGAGCAAGGGATAAATCAAGGAAGGTGAGTGTCTTTAATGGTGTGAAAATATTAACGTACAGACATCGGAGCTGGTCTGTCATTAGTAAGGCTAACGGAGCTAACGACCGTAAGCTAACATCAAGCCCGGCTCAGCCGCACTCTATGACAGTTAACGTCAGCTAAACCGAGCTAAATGTTAATAATGGTTCATGAGGTCGACAGACATTTATCATACAAGGCACTGTTTTAACTACAAACTACAAGCCAGGAGCTTCATAATTTTGGGTGCACCCCTTGCAGGGGTCAGTTTGCTAGGTAGCACCTTTTGACTTCCCTAGCTTATTCGAGCAAGTCAAAGCTTAACGCTACGTTAGTTCATCCACTCCGGCTACCTTGAACGTTGTAATTTAGCTGAACATTGACCCAGTCGCTGAAACAAAACAAAATAAAACACCATCAACAACAATAAAATGTTACCCACTCGGGCTGTAAGGTTTCGATATCTGCTTATGCACCCAAAACAAGCTAAGTGGCTAATGTTAACTGTCATGATGGCAGTTTGTCAGTTTGTTTTTACCAAGCTACAATCATAAACAAACCTAAGTAACTGCTCGGGTAACTCTTTAATTTCCTGTTAAACATCTCTTAATGCTCATTGCTCGGGTTGTCACTATAGTTTACGTTATGTGGCCATATAATGACATTTGTTGTAGTTAGCCGTGTGTATTTAGGCCCGAACGGCGTCACTGTTGTCGACAGCCAGCTAACGTTAACTAACTTAACGTTGAGGAACATCAGCCCTTCCCCAGCCGGTCCTCATGTAAACCAGCCATTTCAATTCAAAGAAACATGGGGCTGATAATGACCAGACATAGACTTTAATGCTATAAATACGCCACATATTGCCTCCATAACGTTACACTAACGTTTGGGTGAGGATGTGCTTGGTTTGGCGGTGGATGAACTCATCTGCTGTTTTTTGGCATTAGCGGGTAATTCAGTTACGTCATTCTCGTCAGTCAATAAGTCAGATTGAAGACTGAGTAGTTTGGTCATTGCAGCATCCTCCCTCACAAACTGTATTGTTTTTCTCAGCTACTAATGTACAATGTGTGCTTAAAGCATTGTCCAACATACTATTTCTGTGTCTAACATTATTCCCCTTGCACCCCTGTTTTCATAACCAACTCCAGAAGTCATAGAGATGAGATGAGCAGGAGAAACAAATCTGTGTTTAGTACATAAGATGCAGATAATACAGGCAAGCATATAGTAACTGTTATGGCATCACTTTCATGCATAAGTCATGCTTTTCTGATAGATCTTATTTGTTGATATTAATCTACTGTTGCAAATGGTGGAAAGATATTTCTGTCTTTTTGATGTGGCTTAAAAATGAGTAGTCTGATTTTTAGGTTAGTTTTTGGTTAAAAAAAAAACAAAAAAACAACCCCAATGAGTCATAGTATATTCAAAGGGTTGAAGAATGTAAAGTACGTTTGTCTGGTGACAAGCTGTCATAAATTAATATGAAATTGGATGCAAGGAATAAAAATAGAGTACTCTAAATCTTATTTATTTATTTGACAGGGACGATAGATGTAAGCATTGTTATATTTAAATACAATGCAGCTAATGCAATGGGACTTCTAGCCATAGCTAATTTGCAGTCTTTGTCCTGGGTTAGGCTTTTTAAGGGATAATACAACACTCTAATACAGGCATAGAGACTAACAATAGACAAACAGTAATTGAGACAACAAAAAATGCAAACGAGAAGTGAGAACAGTGACTGAAAACAATGATTAAGAACAAGAAAAGGGAAATGTTTAATATTAATTTCAAATTCTATTCCTTACAATACGCTTACTGCACAGACCTGTTGTTAAACACAAAGAAAAAAATTCAAGCTTGCAGAGCATTCATTTATAGAATTATAATATATTTAGGACCACCAATCAATAGCAGATTTAAGATGCACTGCTCCTCTGTTTTCAGTAGCGATAAATATCGATTTCTAATTCATGCCTTGCTTCTCTGTTTTTAGTAGTAACTCTATTTGTAGTCCATTGCATTCCTCATTGGCAGCTTGATTTGTGAAACATAACAAGCCAGTACAAGAGACAGATTTCAGAGAGAGATCAAAAGCATTAAAAAATAAAAAAAGAATTCTGCAAAAGCTAACTCCTTCTTGTTTCAGGCTTTGTTGTAATGTGTAACACTGGATCTGGAGACAACTGCTACACCTCTGACAATTAAATAGGGTATACTGTACTTCAAAGGACATGCATTGTGCCAGCTGCATAAAATACACATTTGCTTTGCAAGAGTGAAAAATTGAGGGCGAGCTTATCATGACAAACATTTCAAATGTTTTTAATAGATATTCTAAACAAGAGACAAGATGAATTATTTTTTCTCCCCAACATTACGACTGGCTTGAAAAAGAATAGCGTGCCACAAAAACGCTTTATGTACCTCCCACCCTTCTCGCATCAAATTGAATGTCTTAAATGTCATGCTATGTCTTTGAGTGTAACCATTGAGTAATCACTGTCTACTTTCAGGGGAAAGAAGGCTTTGAGTAAGAAGAAACTGAAAAGACGACAGAAGGTCAAGTCAAAAGTCAAATCAAGGACAAAGGTAAGAGAATCTCAATTGTGTAGACAGCTTTAAGCAATATTAAAAGTCCCCATGAAATGAAAAACGCAATTTTGTTCCTCTTGATAATTGCTCATTTATTTCTTGCTAATCAGTATATTTGATTTTTTTCTGTAAAATGGGTTCAAATGTTTTACGACTCATCCTACACTCAGGGACATTTACAAAAAGTTTATGATATAAAATGTATCTTTGGATGAGTAGCTAGCCACTAACCTTTCGAGGCAAGATCACATCATTCATGATCCACCAATGACTTAGACCAATCAGTATCCTAGCTACGGCTACTGGCAGCTTGGGCGTGATTTAGACGTGATGACAGCGACAAGTGTTAATCATGATAGACAGATAGTTCATCCAATCACCTAACTATTTTTTGAAGTGCCTGCTGTTTTCCAAATAGTTTCTAAGAGCGACTATGATTCTGTGTGACCTAGCCACACTTTACCGTTTGTGCATCGTAGTAGCTAACAGAGAAGTATGGAGAGAAACAGGAGATGTGTGTTTGGATATCAGTGGACAAAAACTTTGTTTACATTTCCAAAACAATGTGGCTACTGAGGTCTAATTGATTCATCTCTCCCTCCTCCTTCTCCTCCTGATCTAACAACAGGTTTGGGTGTGTGGAACTGACAGTCCTCTGTACCTCCATATTGTGCTAAACTCTAAGCCCCACCCATTTTTAGTGGTCCAATCAAATGCGAAAGATTTGATTTAAATCCCTCTTGTTACTTGTAACTGCTCAAATATTATTTACAGTATTAATTTATCTGCCTTTCAATATATTGCATAACGTGAACTAACATAAAAGTAGGTGGCTATAACATAATATACAAGGTTAACTGTAAGAAAGCAGAATATTAGTATGACATATTTGTAGTTCTCACTTCTACTCTAAGCATTTTATATACATAATTTAATATTTACATACAGTACTTAAACCTAATATTAATAAAAACACAACAGACAGTCTTAATTAGCAAATGTAAATTTGCTTACTGATAAGTCCACTGTGCTTACAGCTGGTTCAACTCTACTGAATTAACAGATAACAGATTGCTTTTAAGATTAAAAATGAGCTTAGATTTCCTGCAGTCTTGAAGGTGGCTGGCAGGGACATTGTTTTCACTGCTGGGGCTGGTCAGATGCCTGGAAGCCCATCCATACATGAAGCTGTAGAGGTGGATAGGCAGAATATGAAACACATGGGAGTGGCTCATCCTTGTGCATGATGGCCTGTTGCCGAGCGACCTAATGTGTTCCACATCTCCACGGCAACAGTTGCCTGCCTTCATCTCCTTCATCCAAATAGGGAACCTAGTCAGTATCAGAGGATAGGTTCTTGTTTTTGCTTGTGCTGTAGACTTGGCATGAACATAGGTTAACTAGTTGATCCCTAAATTATGCCAACAAATATAATCCCCTCAGATAATATTGACTAACTTGCATGATGTTTTTCTGAGCGTGCGTATAGCGTGCTCTATGATTGGTCTGAGGTCTGTGTGGATTTGGATTTAACTTAAGTACACTTTTTTTTCCCAGAGCAGCTTACAAGCAGAGGCAAAAGAGATTAATGTGATAGTAGCGAAGAAGAATAGAGGCTCTACTACTTTGTCATCTTCCATTTCAAAACTACTCCAGACAGGGAATTCAAAGTAGAGTGGACTACTCAGTTAAACTCTCTTCAGGGTGACTTGTTCAGTGAGTTGATGTCCTGGAACAGCCAAAGATATTCTATGGAGACAGAGAATGGAGTTGTAAGCAAGGCTGGCAGGCAGGCAGGCATAAAAACGTGGGTAGTAACACAGGCAGTCATGCTGTATTTGTATGGGTTGTGCTTACTCTTGCTCTGTCACGCCTCTCACGCTGACATAGTCAGAATCAGAGTGTGGTTTGAAAGGGCCTCTTCTCCCCTTTGTCTGTTTCTGTGCTTATGTACGTGTGGATGTGGAGTCAGAACAAAAGACTGTGCATAAACACTTATCATCCTACTAAACTGGATGATGTAATATCTTGATTTATCATTTTCAAAACTATAATTACAATAACAATGTAATTATGATTTTATAATGTAAAAAAGATGCATTCAATCGAGTAATGTCATAATGACTGCAAAGGTGCACCTGTACCTTTTTTTCTTTCCAATCACAGTACTAGCTACTTCACTGAGTGGATTGGCTGATACCATGTACAGCTCTGCACTTAATTAAATTAGACATTCATGCTGCCGTCAGCCTACCATGAAACTGACTGTGGGCTTGTCGATGAATTCTCAGAAACCACCGTCCTTTCACTTCTGAATGATGTGCCAAGCAGTTACCACTTCAGCTGTTTCTATGCATATTACACTTTTATGCATTTTAACCATATATATTGTTTTGTCCTTTGTTTTTACTGAGGTATGTGTTTGTGTGGCCATGTCCATGCAATGTATACTTTTTAATTTCCCCACTAAGGATTAAATAAGTCATTTTAATTCCATTGAAATGAGAGAAATGAAATGCTTGCATAACTGTCTATGAGAGCTACATTTAGCATGCTAGGGATGTTGTTAAACATACAAAAATGGTAAGATAGTATCTCCTTTTAAAATACATTAGTATGCAGCTGTTCTGCATTAGCGATATATCATGCATATCACATGTACCTTCAGTGTTTCAGATTTTTCACCTTAAAACATTAACTACATTTTTTCCCAGATACTTATTCCTACAATATTTGTATTTGGAAGGTTAAGCATCTTAAAGGAGATGTTTAATGGTACTTTTTAGTTTGTGGTCGTGGTTTTCAGAAACAGAAATGTCCGAATTGACAACTAGTATGTGGAGGGATTGGCAACAGAGACACTAGTGTTGAAGGGTATCACTCATATGCCCACACATCACCCTGACTTCCCTATCCAAAATATTTTAATGCACCGTATAAATGTCAAATGACTTCCTGCATTCACACTGAATATATCTGTTCATTTATAATGCAGAATAGCGGCGTATACAACTGCAGAATGAATTGAATGATGTGTACAAGAATCAATATCTGGATGATGTATGACAGAAAAAAATAGTGTAGTGCATCAGTGAAAGTTGGAGAGCAAAATAAATATGATCATAAATAGCATCTCACTGATAAATAATTACAATTCTCGATTGTGGTATTAAAGTTATTCACCACTGCATGAGGGTTAGGTAGAAAGTGGTGGTCTCTCTTTAACATCATGACTGATTATTGGATGCATTTTAATCATTTTAATATTCTCCTGTTGATGCAGATGCAGATTTATGTATTTAACACTAGTACAAACTAATAATCCCTCCTCTTGAGCCTCTGCGTTGAAAGATACCCCCCCTCCCCTCTCAGTTTTCTACAAACTCAGCTAGCTGAAATGTATAGCTGTCTGAGTGCCATCAGGGGCTTTATATCAGCCTTATCCAAAGCTTTTAGTTCATCATTAAATTATCAGTGAAATGCAGACAGAAACACAAAAGACAATCAGATGACCGACATGTTGTTGCTTTCACAAAGTGAGAAAAAAACGACACCAAAAACCATCAGCAGTTTGAGGACAATATGGTTCTGCCTTTGCTTGTGTACATCATGACATGGCTTGAAGACGTCACATTTGCGTCCAGTTTCTAATGAATTGTTCAGTTTTTAAATTGAGAACTGTCAGCTCTAGTGAAACCTGTCACATACAGTTTTTCACTTGAAGGACCACATTTCAGCTGCTCCGTGATCTGTTTGCAAGATGTAACCTATTATAGATGTAGTGATGTAGTCATCTCTGAAAACACATTCCCAACCAGCAGTGCCAGTGCATCCACCATAAATTAGCAAATAAAGTAATAGCAGCGCTCTTATGGGCTTTTTCAAATGTTATTATACTAAATGGAGCAAATTCAGATACTAAAGAATCACTTCAGGGGGAGAACGTGAAAACCACACAGAGGAGTCCCAGCCAGCTGGTGGGTTTGAATCCAGAACAGTCTTACTGTGACGAGATCACCACTGTGCCTTCCTGATACAACCAAAAAGTTGCATGTGTAGTGTATAGATATTATACAAATATTATTGAACTTAAAATCTTAGTATGATCCCTTTTTGAATATATGACAAAAATGCTGAGCTGTCTACAGAATCTCTTGCGGTCAGCTTCGACATGCAGTATTTAGGCTGTACAGTATCTTCACCCTGTAGTTTTGCTGTCATCTCCCAAGAATCCCATCTCTCTCTCTCTCTCTCTCTCTCTCTCTCTCTCTCTCTCTCTCTCTCTCTCTCTCTCTCTCTCTCTCTCTCTCTCTCTCTCTCTCTCTCTCTCTCTCTCTCTCTCTCTCTCTCTGCATTGGTTTGGGTTATTACAGCATCTCTCTGCATTGTAAATGGTTTTAAGTGCTCTTTCCAGGCAATATGCTCCTGTGTGAATGCTTTGCAGTCTCTCACAAATCAAATGCTTCTCTAGCAGCAAGGAAAGAGAGCAATACACATGATGCTAGATGAGAGGGAAGTAATATCCTCCCCATTGGTTTGAGCTGAGAATGAATGACCTCTTCCCCAAATAGATGACATCACCTCCTGTGACTGTTATGCCGAGAGGGCAACACTGCAACAGAGGCACAATTGATCAATAAGCTTCTCTAGAGGATGCCTCAGGACTGTAGTTAAAAAGGCCCTCCTTTGAGGGTGAGAGGGGAGCTGGATTAAGTTTATCAAGTTTCTCTGTCTCTCTAATCAAAATGATTGTTTGGACGTAATTGCTTAAGCTCTCTGTAATGATTTTACTGTCATTCTTCTGTCTGAACACCATTTATATTGATGAGAGTACACTAACAGCAAACTACAACCTTCACACTGGATGTTGAGAGACACATATTAATGAATCATTAACCAGACCCTGTAACATCATATTTGCAACTCCTGTCATAGATAACAAGAGTTGCTATCTATAACCCTTGTTATAGATAAGACAGCGATAATCTGAAACAGACAATTTTTCAGTTTCATCGTTGGATTAGACCAAGTGACCATTATCAGGATTCAGGACTAAAAGCTGGAGCTAATGCGGCTTCCAAAAATAACCTGCTCCTTAGAGATCTAATTAAAATGTGCTTCCTGCTCCTTAAACATACAGTAAATACATTTTTCCTCAAGACATTCCTCTTTGTTTCATATCTTTTAAATTGTGTCTTGTGTCTCGTAATAAAAAGATTTTAAGACTTAAAGAAAAGAACATTTTTGGGTGGACTGAGCTAACTGAACTACCAGTGTAAACCCAACTGTGACTCTTTACAATCAGTTGTGCTTATAAAGAAATGACAGTGCATATGGATACACTAAAAGCTATAATACGGGTTTCCAAGGGAAGGTTTTGCTGATCACCACCGCTCTCTATTTTTTCCACAGGCCGATAGTCTAGATGGAGCCCTCTGCGTGCCGGACATCAAGCTGCACAGCAACCCATCTGCATTCAATGTCTACTGCAACGTGCGGCACTGTGTGCTGGACTGGCAGCAGAGAGAAGCCTCCTTAGCGCTTGCCTCCAGGAGCTCGGTGCAGAGCGGCGACTCAGACAGTGAGGAGGAGGAGGAGTACCGCGAGCCAGCCGTCAAGCTGCCAAAGGTATGAGCAGCAGGCAGTATTGGATGCTTTTGTGATGGTTGCTTTGTGTCAAGGCTAAGGCCAGCCTGTATTCTTTATGTAAAGGATGCACTGAACCCGGGCCATTATGCAGGGCTCATCCTTTTTACTGTTGTGAGAGTTGGGGTCACCTTACCAGACGCTTGAAACCCCCATCCTGTGAGCATTACAGCCTCTCTTGCTCTGTTTCCACAACTCCTGCTCTGTGTGTCAGCCGATTAATCCTTCTTACTCTGCATTAGTGCTGTCACTTTTTATTCAAAATGTGAACTGTCATTTGAAAAGGGGAAACATTTAAATGCTCCATCTGTAATGATCTTTTCTAATTCAAAATACAGGCTACAAGCACAGCATTTACACATGGTCTTTAATACAGTCTCATATGAGAAATATTTGTTTGTTGTTATGTTTCCACACAGTTACTTTCTATGCATGGCAGCTGGATTCATGAGATCACAACAGAATCGGTCCTCTACAGCTTCAATATATGTGTGTTAGCTCCCTATGACGATTCTTGTGTGATCTTGTGATCTCACGAATCCAGTTGCCTCACAAGGTAAGATGGTGATGGTGATAGACAGATGGTTCATCCAATCACCTGCCAAGTATTTTTTGAAAGTGCGTGCCCTTTTCCAAACAGTTGCCAAGGTCGACTTCTCAGATGGTTCTGTGTAACAAACCATCTGGCGCGTCAGGTTACCCAGTTATTGCAGTTACAGTACAATGAAGCGCACCAGCAAGCAGCTGCCCCACAACAAACTGGTATAATAGTGTACATAAGTCTCATATTTACCGCTAAGACACTGGATGTTAGAGGAGGAGATGGTAGACACGCTGGTACGCGCCTGTTTAAACTGTAGTTTGGCCGACTTTGCTGCCTTTAACACTGCAGATAAGAGCTCAGAGCAGGAAACACAGTTGTTCTGCCCTCTGTTTCCATCATCCCTTTTCATTTCCATCACAAATTATGTATTTAGATTATTTAGAGACAAGAATCTGGAAAAGTTCAGCCTGTCATGCTGTCACCCAGTGTTACTGTGTGTATAATGACGTGCCTTAAAAAAAAAAGCAGTGATTCGACTGACAAAAATGTGAGCCGACTCAGAGGCTTATCGACTGATGCATTGATTCAGTGACTTTTAGCGGGCAACCATGAAAAAAACAGAAGTGCACAGTTGCTTTATAAACAAAAAGTAAAATGTTCTTTTAAAAAAATAATTCTCAAAGGTGCTCCTTGGGGTCAGGGGCTATGGCAATTGCAAACAAGAGGGTCCTGAGTGTAATAAAAAGCCTTTAATATTATGTAGCTAACCCCAGTGCATTTTGGCTGTGCAAGGCACCTTGTCTTACTGGATGCCCCATATTCAGTAAAATAGGATATTGTTTTTTTCTTTGCTAAAATAAAATTGAGTAAACTAGCAAGCCGTGCTGAACAAATGCACCATACTTGGCCAAACACAGGGTTAGATTTATTGGCAGAAATAAAGCATGGTAAATGGACTGTACTTGTCAAGTCTTTTGACAGCTCAAAGCGCTTTTACACTACATGTCACATTCACTCATTCACTCACACATTCATACACCATTGGTGCCGCCATTAGGAGCAATTTGGGCTGAAGTATCTTGCCCAAGGACACATCGACATACGGACAGGAGGAGCTGGGAATCAAACTGCTGATCTTTCAATTAGTGGACACCCTACTCTACCTCCTGAGCCACAGCTGCCCTCAAATTATGTTTTAATTAGTGTATAATCAACTAAGAATTGTTGTGTTTTCATTACCTTAGAATGAGCATTAATATCTACATAGGGAGCAGGTCTTCATCTGTGAGGCCGCCTTGTTGCGCCTCCACTTTTCCTACGGTAGCCCAGAATGTTGTCAGCATGCAGCCTACATGTATTATGACATGTGCTTGCCGTACGTTATTGTATTGGTTAGCAGGTAAATACTGAAGTGTCACAGATAGATAGATTTTAGAAGTGTTTATTGTAGTACATTGTGGTAACTGGGATGGCTGTATCTGTTTCATCCTCTTTCAGACAGAATAAACAGACCTCTGATTATATAATATTTTGGGGCGGGGTGGGTTAGTTTTAAATCCAGCTTAATAATGCTTGTTAACGAGCCATATATTGAGGATCTTGTGTGTGTGTGTGTGTGTGTGTGTGTGTGTGTGTATGTGTGTGTGTGTGTGTGTTCTTTAGCTCACAAACATGTGGAATAACTATTATGTATCTATTAATCTGTACCTCTTTTGTTGTGTATTGTACATATATCCCTATATTTTGTATCACTGGCATTATCCAACCTTTGTTTGCTTCTTATGTTTTTTAAAGGCTTCAAATCTTAGTTCTTCACTGAGATAGAAAGAAACATTGGAGGATTATTTAATTCACTAACAAGCCATACTGACAACGAGAACACAGTCCTTTTCTAGGCCAAACTCCTTTGCCTGCCGCTCCTTCTCATGCACCCAAGTGGGTCCGTCATTATACAAAATCATAATAGTGGATGTTGAAGTGCGCAGTCACAACTGTACATACTGCGGGCCTGGACCTCAATATAAAATGTTTAACTTTAACTGTAGGATGATGAGACCATGGGAACTAAATCATCCACTCAAAAACTCTGAGCTCATTTCTTCTTCAGTGATTATGTCTAGTTTAAGAAAGACTACAGCAACGAGGCAATTAAGCATAGTTAAAATATTGACAGAGCGTAAAGTAAAAATACATCTAATGTCAGTATGTTATGTATTCATTTGCTGTGAAGTTGCATCACAGTTAGTCTAGCTGTTTTTTGTGTTTTTAGCTCATGGAATATCCTTTTTGTGTGTCTGCAGATCATTGGCATCGGCCTGTGTGGGGTATTTGAGCTGATAAAAGAGACACGGTTCTCTCATCCCTCACTGTGTCTGCGTAGCCTGCAGGCCTTGTTGGACATGCTGCAGGGACAACAGCCTGAGGGCTTCCAGACTGAACCTCCCGATGTTTTAGGTGAGACCATAAATGCGTGTTTATTGGGTACATGTGTGTAATCCAAAGTAATCCAATGCATCAGACCTGCAATAAATCCTGTGTTTGTGGTCAGTTTTATTGACACTATTAGGGAAATGTTGATGATAATTTTTGAGGTTGGAGTTAGTTGTGGTTTTGTATTCCACTGTGTTATATTCAGTTGTGTTTCGAATATATTTTCCTCCTCTACTGACATGGAAAACATCCATTTACACTCTCTTCAGAAATGTCTAACCTCGCCACTACATGTGTCCTTCCTCAGAGTCTCTCTTCCAGTTGTTGTTGGAGACCACGGTCCGGAGCACAGGACCCAATGACCCGACAGGACAGGCCATCACCGCCCTGTCCTGCGCCTGCCTCTTCAGTCTGGTGGTGTCCTGGGGTGACACAGGCAAAATCCTGCAGGCGGTCTCTGCCATCCTCACCAACAACGGCAGCCATGCCTGCCAGACAATACAGGTAATTAGACTGCATCTGACAACTACACTGCGTGCACAGTTGTTCACACACACGCACACCAATATTCTTCACTTATTTTTACATATGAGTCTGAGAACAGAGTGTGCTTTACACTTGAGTTCTTGTTATCCGAGTCTTTCCTGGTATGAGTAACTGATTATTATATGTCAACATCATTTCTTTGTGCTGATCATCTGTCTGGATGACAGTACGTTTATCAAACATTACGCACATTCGTTGGGCTGGAAGCTGGAACAGCTTTGCTGTCGACAGAATTTTTTAAACAACCTCCACCAGGAACTTCATATCCTGCTTCTATTCAAGTTGTCCTTCAGATTAGAAGAAATGTTTTAGATCTCTAAAGTGCATTTTAGACAAATAATGTAACCTTTGCTTCCTTCATGCTTTGAGCAGAGAGACTGAGGGCAATGTCTTGACCGCACAAATTGAGTTTTGGAAAATGTCAGGCCTCTCTGAGTCTCATGTTTGATTATGTTAGCCTGCTTGCATTCTTCTGCCAATTAGCTGGTCCTCTGTTTGCTTCGATCTGTAGTTTGTCCTCTCTGTCACTCTTTTCTGTTACTTCTGCTTTGTATCAAGACTTCTGTTGCAATTAAACCCGTTTAAACAAATTACTTAATGATGACAAATTACTTAATGACAGTCTTTGTGGACATCAAACACACCATCACCTTCATGCAGATGTAATGCCCATACTAGAGCAGTGCTGGTGAGGCATCCTCACATTTTCAGCATTTGAATGGACTGTGAGTCATCACAGTGGCAGACAGGCTGACAGAAAGTGTGTGCATTTTCTACAAGTATGTGTGTTTGTGTCTGTTTCTATGTGTGTGAATGGTTAGATCAACAGTGTGGGTAATAGCTTCCTTAATAATGATGGGAATGTATGTGAAAATGTGTTTTGGCAGAATGAAAAGAGGGCAAATACAGGTATGGAGGTCACCGCAGTCCCAGCCACTGATATTACAATTTGATTCAATAATAAACAGAAAACATCACCACCTGGTTCTCTCAGTTCTCAGCTGGCGAGTACAGCCCTTTATGTCACATTGGAGATTTGTAGACCTTCAACATTTCAGCACCCTCCTTGTCTTCCTACATGTCACCAGGTGCCCACCATACTGAACGCACTACAGAGAAGTGTACAGGCTGTCCTGGTGGGAAAGATTCAAATCCAGGATTGGTTCGGGAATGGCATCAAACGCGCAGCCCTGATGAACAAATGGGTCCTGAAAGAGGTGGCCATTGACGACGATGAGCGCTGTCTCCTGCAGACTGACGGTTCCTTTCTGTATTTGCTCTGCAAGGATGGACTCTACAAAGTGGGCTCTGGATACAGCGGCACTGTCAGGGTATGTAACACAGATAGGTTGAGAAATTCTTCCTACTTCTTAAGATAAATAAACAAAAATGAAGGTCCATGCTTTGGAAATGCACAGTTTTCACAGCAACAATTGTTATGTTCAAGAAAGAGGTGCATGTACTAGTAGTTTTTGAAAGCAGCAGTAGCTCTGTAGCTCCCTAAATGAGCCTATATTAATCATGCAAGCTCTAAGACAGGTACAAAGTGGTGGGACTTGAGCACATGGATTGTGCTGGCATCTCCAGGTGCACCTGCTATTCTGATTCGTGTGTGTGTGTGTGTGTGGCAGCGCGTAGTGCAAAGGGACTGGGTGAAGTGGATTATAATTGGAGGGTGTGGCGATAGATCAGTCACATCACTAGTCTCATAGCCCTGAGCTAATTACAGTGTGACAACAATAGTTCAACAAATAGAAAGGTGCAGAGCTCCGTCTCCAAGAATCAACCAGATTAATTTAATTTAATTCTTTTTGTAATGCCAATTGCCAAGTCAAACACATGTTCTGCTTTGAGGGCATCTAATTAAAATAGTTTATTTTCATTATTACTACACTATTACTCGTGTATATTTGCTCCAAGTATGTTTTTTTGTTGTCAATAAAATCACAAAAGAAGAGCATAGTGACCCATTTTCCACCCAAAATACCAATAACTCACTTTGCACTGCCTCATTTGAATAAATCTTCCACCTGTACAGCGGGTGCTCTGGGCTTGGCATCAAAAGACCACACAGATGGGCAAAGGCAATTTCAATGTCATGAAAATATCAAACTGTCTGAATGCTGCCTGCGCTAGTCGCTGCATGGCCATGAAAATATGGCCTTGTAGTAATTATTGACTGAATTGACTTTTGTGCTCAGAATAAAGTCATGAAATCAAATTAAACCACCATTTAAAGTATTTCCCTTTTGGGTTTTGAGGCAGTCGAGAACAATGGCAATAGACACAGCCATAATTCTGCTTTGAAGGCGTTGTTTTTGTGTTTATGCCAACATTAAGTTCCAGTGTTTGTAGTTTTCTGCTGTTTTTCTATCTGCCAATATGGAATGAATGCTTGTCAGTGTTTGTGGATATATGCTGATGTGTGATCAATGTCTTACAGGGCCACGTGTACAACTCCACATCTCGTATCAGGAATCGAAAGGAGAAGAGATCATGGCTGGGTTTTGCTCAGGTAAACAATGAATCTTCCATCAACATGTTCTTCCCATATGTTTCACGGCTTTAGTCTTCAAAGCCCTGATTATTATTCACATTTAAAGTTGACTTCCATATGACTTCAAAGATGCCGGCTATTTGTAATCATTTCCTAATTTAGTGCTGGACTCATCAGTCTCAACATCACTTGATAAAATGCAGTATACTCTTGTCATTAATAAGTCAGCTGTAGAGCTTACATTGGGGATAATTCTTTTCTGAGTGTTGATCAGGAGTGTTGTTTATCTCATCTCTTCAGGGGTTCTTGTTGTATCGGGACACAAGTAACCATAGTATGTCGGCCATCAAGATCAACCCTGAGACTCTGGAACCTGAGGGGGCTGTCACTATGCCAGGTGCTGAGAGAACACTTTTTATACCTTGAAAACACCTCATAGAAGCGAAGTCATCAAAATGACAATAAAAAAAAAAATGTATATATTTACTGTGACATTTCTTCTCTCTGTAGGTCAACACGCAGATGGACAGAACATAATCTTCACAGACGGCGAATACATCAACCAGATCGCAGCCTGCAAAGATGTAAGTGTTAGGTTCTATCTAATTACTATAGAAATAAGATGCATTATCATTCCTAAACTTCGCCTAGAACATTTTAAAAAAGAAAGGCACATTTAAATGTTTAAATGTCTTTTTTTAATATATAATTGCACCTAGAAATGTCCTCAGCTGTAATGTCTATGTCTGCTGGAAACATGTTGGAGAGCGCTGGCTGTATTATGCACTTATGGGCTGTTATAGTCTTATATAATTGTAATGCTTTTGAATTCCCTGCAGGCAGTCTGTCGCAAGTGGGTTTAAACACTCTTACATAGTTATTGTCTTGGTGGCAGTTAAGCTATGGGCTGATATAGTTGATCTCACGGAGAGGTTTTTGACAGTTTTTTCTTTTTAGCGGTTGTCGTCAGAAAATGGGAAGAGACACAAAAGCCTTATTTGTTCATGGTCAGCTTCCTAGTCCTCAGTTGTTTGTACACACTTGTTCATGCACATGTGTCATCTTTTTTTTTATCTTGTGCTACTGAGCAAACACTTTCTGCTGCTTTGCTCATGAAAACCAAATTTTGTTACTTAAAATTAGATGTAGCTCCTGATATGTACTGTTAAGCCTCTGTCGCTTCCCCTCCTGTGGAGATTTTAGCTTCACATAAGAAGGGCCCTCAGCTGATCATCAGCTGTGCCACACAGGGGGCCTTGGGCCAGGGGAGGGGGGAGAGGGGGGATGTTGGGAGCTGGCATGTAGCTACATCTGTGTGTAGATGTTTGTTTGTGTGTGTGGTGTATATAGGCGTGGCTTTGAGGTTAGTGGTACCACATGTGGGTATTCTCCAGTGAGCTTAATCTCACAAGCAGTTATCTGCATAAGCACTCCGTAACGTGAATGGGGGGAGGGGACAATGTGAAATCCATATATCTGCCCGTTGCAGCTAGCCTTCCTCCTGGATAGCAGTTTCTAGGCAAATCAAAGGGGGCTGGATGCGTGGGAAGGAGTGAGAGGTGGTGGTGTGTGTGTGTGTGTGTGTGTGTGGGGGGGGGGGGTGTTCCTCAGAGGCTGCATGCATTTAGCGGGCAGCCAGTAAATGCAGTCACCACACAGAGCATTAACAGAAGAGAAAAAAACAAACAAACACTACAGTAAGATGAGTTCAGATAATGGGAAGAAAAGGAAAACCATTATGAGGGTAAACCAAAACAAGTCCAGGGCGGTGTCAGGAAGATGGTTATACAGAGCCAGCAAAACTCCACGGTGGATAAATGGCCAGAAGATAGAAGATTATGTCTAATAATATGAGAGGCACATGTGCTCCACTCTGCAGGAATCAAAGAGCAACGTCATCGTTGTTACACAGTGGAAAACTAGACCAGCCCCACATTACCCCTCATCTCTTTTTATATCCCTGTTGTCTCCCAATATTTCTTCGCTATGTTCCTCTCTTCACTCTATCCCTTCCCCGTAAATTGTCCCCTCTTCCAGCCACATCCCCTTCAGTCTGACTAACCCACATCTCTGGCAGCTCTGTGAGTAGTGGTTAGCTGTCACATGCTTCATGATCTCCTTAAGATAAATGGGTAGTCCATTAACACTGACACGGGTACGATTTTAAGTTATGCTGTGGATACTACTGAGGCCACTCCCTCAGTAGATTAAACACACTGCGACTCCACTTGATACACTTATATGTGACTCAAAGAATGTAATCGTAATCTGTGTGTTAATCTAAAATGTAGCCTGTATCCACCACATTAGTTATGAGTGTGTGTTTGGGTATGTGTTACTCGCCTTATGCGTCACTGCGCCACACACACATTCACATACACATTATTCAGTTCTCCTAATCTGTGTAGCGCTGAGGGCTTATAACCAATTACACATGCACAGTCAAATGTTTTGGTGTCAAAATATCGTGACTACAGTGTCACCAAGTCAAATGACTGTGGCTCATAGAAACTGTTTAACATTTAAAGAAATACACTTATTTTTCTGTCTTGCTGCCCTTATTTCTCTTCACTAAATGGTTCACATTTGGCGTACAGACACAAGGGTAGTATCTATCTTCTCATCTCACGCATGGTTCCCAAAATGTCAAACTCTTCCTATATTTCATTTTGACTGTCACATTCATTCGGGTAAAGCAGGGATAGATTTTGTTTTTGACAGTTCTCAGATGGACTGAAAATCCCACAGTGTGTCAGTATTGTGTTGTGGGACTAAACAGCATTTCCTCCTGTTGGCTCTGACTCCTGCAGGACGGTTTTGTGGTGCGGATCTATACGATGAGCTCAGACCCGGCTCTGCAGCAGGAACTGCAGCTGAAGCTGGCAAGGAAATGTCTGCACGCCTGCGGCATCTCTCTCTTTGACCTCGAGAAGGATCTGCACATCATCAGTAAGTAATAAATAAAAAAATCTGTATGAGTTGACAGGTAAGGGTTTTCATATAGGTATCTGTTTCCCTTACACCTGCTACAGGCACTTTGTACTGTATGCGTGTCTACAGGGTTCCAAATATGTCATAATAAGTTCAGAATACACAGATATAAAAGTGTCTCACACCTTCTTGTCTCCTTGTGTGTGCATCTGAGGCTCTAAATAGTGTATTTTGATCTCTCAGGCACAGGCTTTGATGAAGAGGCAGCGTTGCTTGGAGCTGGCAGGGAGTTTGCGCTGATGAAAACTGCCTCGGGAAAGGTGAGATTGAAATTCTTCTCTAATGGTGTGTCTAAAATGGTTGGAAAAGCTTCAACAGCTGCGCTTTGGGAGCTTTTGTATTGCTAATGACCGACCACACACTCCGGAGGATACAACTACGGAAAAAAAGTCTAAATTAATAGTGTTTCTGCATGTGTTTTCCTACCTTCAATGTCAAATGACGCCCATCATACAAAACTGACAAAATAGATTTTTCCTAGAATCAGGCTTAAAAATAAGCACAATAAAAAGTGTCCCGGTGTTTTGGAAATATTTGGTGGCCCCATAAGCTAAATTGTCTTTATATAATAGGTCATGTTCAAACTGTATTTTTTGGATGTCTCATGGTCTTAGCACTGTTCATTGTGCTCTAGACCCAACTCTTGTTAGTGATTGTATGCACACTAAGCCTATAAAGTGGCGTCCCTGCTGAAATAACCAGAAGTGATTAGAGTGTTTCACCCAGCTAAACATTGTCTCTGGCTTACAGTGTAGAAAAGACAAACTGAAATAACAACACATCAAGCATAGATAATATGTTTGGGTCTGTGCAAGCAGGCTGTTGGAAGTGACTCAGTGGACTCTGACTGCAGGGTCTTTGTAATCAATAAAAGTCAGTCCTAAACACTGTAGGGATGTAATGCACTGTTGGAAGAACATATTTTAAATTTTTTCTCCACATGTCTTAATAAGATGAGAATGCCAGCTATGTAGTTTGTTGGGGTGTGTGGAGGGTGTTGTCCTGTGTCTCTGTACTGTAGGTGTGGTGCAGTGCGCTTCTTTTGTAGATAGCAGTCTAGGCAGTGGCCTGTTGCACATTTCTGTCTCTGTGTAGAAGCCTAATCTTACAGCACACCTTATCTGCAGATTACTCCAATCTAGACCAACTGGATGGGTAAAAATAGGAGCAGCTAACCTGTGTCTAGGCACAAAGTTCACTCATCACTTGGAGGTTGTGCCAGGCATGTGAAATTAGTCAAAACAGTCAAAAGCTCGCCGTTAATGGCCTACAAGCTACTGTTCTCGCTACATGTGTTGCTGTTGTGATTATGTAATTATAAGTGGGAATATCAGATGATTTGAGTCATAAAAATATCTCACCTCCATCAGCAGCCTTTGCACTTTTATCATCTGGCATAAAACACTGGTAGAAAAAGTAACTTAACTTGCTTAACTTTTGCCACAGCAAAGTCCAATGATAAATACATAACGGCCATTATGAAACAACTTTTTCCAATTCCTGATGTCTTTTTCTGTTTTCCTTTGTCATCCTCTCTCAGATCTACTACACAGGAAAGTACCAAAGCCTGGGTATAAAGCAGGGTGGCCCGTCCGCAGGGAAATGGGTGGAACTGCCTGTCACAAAGTCTCCCAAGATCCTTCAATTCTCAGTCGGCCATGATGGCTCTCATGCGCTTTTAGTAGCTGAAGACGGAAGTGTGTTCTTTACAGGCTCCGCCAGCAAAGGAGAGGATGGAGAGTCCAGTAAGACAAATTTAAACTAGAATTATTTATATATCCCCAAAATAGATGAATCTTTTGATAAACACAAAATCAAAGCCAGCTCAGTTCTAAAGCTGATGTATCATTTTCCTCTGCAGCTAAAAGTCGCAGACAGCCTAAGCCCTACAAGCCTAAGAAGATGATCAAATTAGAGACCAAGACAGCAGTGTACACAGCATGCAACAATGGCAGCAGCAGCATTGTCACCAAGGATGGAGAGCTCTACATGTTTGGCAAAGATGCCATTTACAGTGACAGCACCTGTGAGTAGACTGACTTAGTCAAATGTTCTGTGATGTTTCAATCATTTCTTGTCATTGTCTACATTGATTTAACAGACAGATTAAAGACTTTTAAAAATGCATATGTATCTGTATAAAAATATTTCTCTGTTGTAAGTCATGTTATTCACTTTCACAGGCCAGGTGACGGACCTGAAAGGTCACTTTGTAACTCAGGTTGCCATGGGAAAGGCCCACACATGTGTCCTGACTAAGACTGGAGAAGTGTGGACATTTGGAGTGAATAATAAGGGTCAGTGTGGCAGAGACACTGGAGCTATGAGCCAGGCAGGCAAAGGTGAGCAAATGTTCAGACACAGACAAAATATCGTGTTGGCCCGAAGGTTAGACCACCCTGATAATAAGATGCCCCCCCTCCTTAAACAAAGACGTGTGTCTTGTCTATTAGTCACTAACTATACTCACACTCCTGACTGTATCTTGTAAGCAATCAAAGTTATTTTCTCCAACAGTTAGTAATCTTCAGACTGTCTTCTTGTCTTTTTTGAGTTCATTTATCAACTGTGACAGCAGTTATTCTTGGCTGCTTTACAGATAATTGAGTCTGTGGTCCGTTTCTAAAGTGAAGACATTGGAAGATGCTTTCGACTTGTTTTCACTTGTCATGAATTATTTCCTCCATGTCAGAAAAATTCGTTACACAATCCCTGCAGGTTAAACTGAGCTAAGATTTTATGGGTACAAATGACCCATAATGCAATACGGTCTTTAGGAGCAATTGGTACAGTGGTACTCTCTCCATTCAAAAATAATCTCTAATCTTGTGAATGTTTAGTCCTTGAATATACGTTTTAAAATGTAATTTACAGAATAAACTATCATATTCAGGCCTATATGGTAAATACACATGCAACACTTACTGTGTACTTGTTGTAGCATTTGGTGTGGAGAGCATGGCCACAGCCATGGATGAGGACCTGGAGGATGAGCTAGAGGAGAAAGAGGAGAAGAGCATGATGTGTCAGCCCGGCATGCACAAGTGGAAGCTAGACCAGTGCATGGTTTGCACAGTGTGTGGAGACTGCACTGGCTACGGTGCCAGCTGTGTCAGCAGCGGTCGGCCAGACAGAGTACCAGGGGGGTAAGAAGACATACTTGTACAGCACTTGTCCATACTGATGCTTGTCAGATTTGGAGTTATCTTCTTAACTACATTATGTATCTTTGTGTTTATTGTTATGTGAATGTGCTATCTGTCTGCGTATTTCTCCATTCATCAGTATCTGTGGCTGTGGGTCCGGGGAGTCTGGCTGCTCGGCCTGTGGCTGTTGCAAAGCTTGTGCCAGGGAGCTGGATGGTCAGGAGGCCAGACAGAGAGGCATCTTTGATGCTGTGAAGGAGATGATTCCATTGGACCTGCTGCTAGGTATGTCCACTGATGTCTTGTATCTTCATGTTCCCCCTGCTTTGCCTTGTCATTCATACATTTACATCTCACTTGTTTCACCACCTGCGTTATCAACATTATGCACACCATTCTGATAATCATAAGCATGCTAAAAGCTCATGCATACATGATATGATTTTCCCATTTTCACTGGTGTGTAGTACGCTTTATCCTCTATAATTGATCAGCATAAATGACTTGAACAGGGATGTGGGCAAGCTATCTGTATATGTGCCAGCGTGCTGCCTTTGCTGCACATGTTACACTTGCATTTGCTTAAATGCAGTATTTCACTTATCTGTCGTTGCTCATCCTTTATTTTGTTCTTGTGCTATGCAGAGTCATTGCTTCTCCATCGCATCTCTCCATCATTCATTGATGTATGTCTTGTTTTGTTCTGCTCTGCTCTGTCTTCCCTCCTCCTCCTGCTGCTGCATCCTGTGTCGGCTGCCTGTACCTGGGGCCTTTTGTGTTTTCAGCTGTGCCTGTCCCTCCCCCTCCAGGAGTGAACATCGAGGAGCACATTCAGATCCGTCAGGAAGAGAAACGGCAGAGGATCAACCGCCGACACAGGCTAGAGGAGGGCCGAGGTATGGATCAGTGCTAGACAGAATGGGACAATGCTTAGTGAAGAAATGTATGGTTTTTGTTGCCTTTATGAAATTAATATTTGTGAATTTAACGTAAACACGTTGAATCACTGAGAATGTAACATAAGCACAGGGAGAGAGATGAAGTGGGGGATGGGAATAATAATCAATAGGCTGAGGCTACAAACAGTTTGTCCATCCTGTTAAGTTGAAATAACTTTCAGGTGCTGTGTGAGTGTGGGTGTTGTGCCTTGGTGACTTCCCCCTTGCTTGTGTCTTTATAATTTTTTCAGTGAGTGTGTATTATTGTGGTGTAGTTTTATCATGTGTTCTTTCCCATGTGTGAGCATTGTGCATGCATGTGAAAGTTTCTTTCTCCCCCAGGCCCCCTTGTTTTTCCCGGTCCCATTTTTATGAACCAGCGTGAGCAGGCCCTAGCCAGAATAAGACCCCTTCAGGCACTAAGGCATAAACGGGACAAGCACAAAGGTACTATGGTCTTCACTAACTCAACGGGTGCAGAGACACCCCTTTGACTCATCTCCCAATCTGGCTGTCCCGCCCACCTCCTCTCTCACTCTCTGAAGGCAGGACTGGTGTGTCTTCACCTGGTCGCATGGTAACCAACGATGTAGCCTGACGGCAATGAGGGCTCACTTTGACTCACAGTTGAAAAATGACTATAAAGCCTTTAGATTGGGTTTACAGATCTCGTCAACATGCTGGTTCCATTTTGAATTAGATCTATTTTATGTTGCTTCAGCCTTGTTACCATAGGAGATGACTGTGGTGCTGTAAAGATTTGGTCAAATTTATTTTGGACAAATTATTTTCTGGTTTAGCAGTTCTAACTCTCAGACCAGGATGCCTGCTCTACCCACTGCTGCTGTATAGACCTAAATAGAAATCAATGTCCTTGTCTAACTGGATTTAGCATCCCTCCCATAACAGCTGATTTGTCACTCAGTGGCTACGACTGCAGCATTACAAGCACAAAACAGCAGGCTCTGGGAAGAGCAAGCTTTGATGAATGACAAGCTAAAAATTTGACTTCTAAGGAGCAGTTGTTAGCTTCAAAATACATATTTTTAGATGAGAAAACTCAGACTTGAAAACATTTCAACACCTTTGAACCTGGCTTAACAGTAAACTTTTCAGGCACTTGGCCATTAGACAAGTAAGAGACAGTATTAATTGTCTTGAGAAATAGTCTCTTGTCTGAAGCAAACTATTAAACCAAGGAACAACAGATATGTAAATGATTTCAGTAACACCCAAATGTATTATTCAAATATTCAGCAGCAAACACAAAACACAGTCGGTCTATATTTATAGTGTGTTGTCCAAAGTGACCAGGAAGACAGAAGGCACATGTCAACACTTCACTCTTGTGAATTCTCTATTTACTACATTCAGAGCAAAATATGCTCCAGTTAAACACAAAAACATTGGAAGTAGTAAATTTAAAGCCGTACATTTGTTGCCCGCACAAATATCAAAAGCAGCTATTATTATAAACAGCAGCTGCTGTCACTTTTCTTGCTGAAAGGTGATGCACGTTGGACTCAAACTGCAGGTCTGAGACTTGCCTGGACCAATGTCCACCAGCAGCTTAGCCTTAGTATGTCCCAGTTTCATACTACAAACTAATTGTACACAGTATGTACTGTATACTGAATTCCTTAATAGATTGTTTTTAATATAAGTATATAAAAGAAATCAGCATATGTAACCATTTTATTCTTTGACCTGATACAATACATGCGCTTGTGCATGTCAGTCAAACTGCCTCTTTGGAATGTCATTGCTACTCAAACTTCATAATAAATAATCTTTATATTTAATAGTTATTTTTGTTTTCTGTGGTGTGTCACAGCTGTTTGATTACAATCTAAAATCTTTTTTTTTTAAATTTCTTAGCCGTGAGCAGCCCCTCTAAGTCATTTGTGCAATGTAATATTGAAAATAATGTTTCTGACAGCACAATGCAATAATTAAGAAATGAGTATGGAATTAGTAAGGAGACTCAGACTTTGGCCACATTACATACTCATTAGCTGTGTAGAAGTAGTGTGTAGTATGGAATTGCGACAGCTTCTGTTGGATGAACATGTCTGATCTTTAAAGCCTTCAAATGGTTAATCTCTGTTAAGGATAACAATGAGTTTGTTGTCATGTTACACTGTTAAATGTGCGTGAGGTAGGATTATAGTTTAGAACAGCAGTCGTTTCCTCCTTAAAGTCATATAGGAAATTGAGACATGTTTACTTTGCTGACTAACTTTCCTCTGCAGAACTGTGCATTGTGGTTGATGCACAGTTGTGAGGTCTGGTTATTTGAGATACTTCCCCCGAGCATCTTTCTTCATAATATCATACTCCTGAAGAGGAAGCGGTGCTCCACATCCCCTAAATCGGCAATAATGATGTTCCTGTCTGTGACTTCCAAAGCAGCTTTTGTGTGCTTTAAATGTCATTTAAGAACACTTTATTTGTACTCACTGACATTTGGAGTTGTGTCCATAAGCTTAACTTTCAATCCTACCCTGTGAATCTTTGGGCCACGAGCCAGTCAATATTTATTTTACATTTACTGTGAAGTTTGAGTGTTGAAACTTAAACTTTATATCTCATGCGACTGATCACAGTGAACTGGTTCCTGGTCCAAAACGGTATTGACAGTCATTATATTTACTGTAATGCATGGGTCTCTGTCCAACTATTTCCACTCACACGCCACAACTCTGACCTCTTACACAGGGCTCAGGGTAAACCAGATTTCCTTATCCTCATTGAACACAGACGGATGTCAAAGAAAATCGAATTATTTGAGAAACAAACCATCTGTCCACTAAAAGTTTTAACTCATGGAGAGACGGGTCTTTTAATGGAACTGGTTACCAAAAGCCTTTCTGTTACAGAGGTGTTGTTTCCCCCCCTCTCTATTTCGGGCATGCTTTCCCCTGTTCTTCCTTCTTTCTTGAGTCCTCTTTCCTCCAGCTCAGTTTTCCAGGACTGTGCAGAGACATCCACTTGGGCGGTCTGAAGTTGCAGCTAAACTTCACTCTCATCCCCCTCTTCTACTCAAATGTGCTGACTTGAATGTTTGCTTTGTAGATGGCAGCAGCGAGCGTGGAGAGAAGGATGCCAGTAAAATAACCACCTACCCACCAGGGGCAGTGAGATTTGACTGTGAGCTGCGAGCTGTGCAAGTCAGCTGCGGTTTTCACCACTCAGGTAGGTTCATGGCTGCTTCTGGGTAGATTTGTCTGCATGTTGTGTTTTAAAAAAAAAAAAAAAAAAAAAAAAAAAGTCTTACAAGAGGGACAGACCTTGAGCTGAAGAAAGTGACTAGATAAAACTCATGTTCCTCTTGCTTTACAGTGGTGCTGATGGAGAATGGAGATGTCTACACATTTGGATATGGCCAGCATGGCCAGCTAGGCCATGGTGATGTCAACTCCAGGTATCCCTTTTGTTGACTTAGCAGACATAAACATACAGACCAGCAGATATGGACACACAAGCTACAACTAATGTTTCTACCTACTAGGGGTTCTCCAACTCTGGTGCAGGCCCTTCCAGGTCCCAGTATCCAGGTGACAGCAGGCAGTAACCACACTGTTGTTCTCCTTATGGATGGGCAAGTCTTCACATTTGGCAGCTTCTCGGTAAGAAAAAGATAACCAGTGTTACCAGCTACTTTCTCAGAAAGTGCTGGATTCTTATTTGAATCCAAAATTTAAGTCAATCTCAGTACAACACAAAATGTTCCAGAGTGTGAACGTTATCTCCTTGTTGTTCAGAAAGGGCAGTTGGGCCGGCCCATCCTAGACATGCCCTACTGGAATGCCAAGCCATCCCCCATGCCTAATATTGGTGCCAAATATGGACGCAAGGCTACCTGGATTGGTGCCAGCGGAGACCAGACATTCCTGCGGATCGATGAGGCCCTTATCAACTCCCATGTCCTAGCTACTTCAGAGATCTTTGCCAGTAAACACATCATTGGCCTTGTGCCCTCCTCCGTGTCTGAGCCACCTCCATTTAAATGCTTGCTTATAAACAAAATGGATGGAAGTTGCCGCACTTTCAATGATTCTGAGCAGGAGGACCTGCAGGGATTTGGCCTGTGTCTGGATCCTGTGTATGATGTCATATGGAGGTCAGTCCAAGGGCTATTCGTATTAATAATTCACATGCTACCATTATGTTGTACTTCAGCTAACCAGTGTATTGCCAATATTTATTCCCATTTTTAAAGATTTAGGTAATACTTTCTACGGATAAGATTCACAATCTTTTTTGATTATTAAACCTCTTGACATGTTATCCTTAATCGTGGTTCTTTATGTGCTTTTAAAGGTTCCTGCCGGCTTCAAGAGAGATGTGGTGCTACAATGCAGTGATTGCTGATGCCAGGGTGCCCTCTGCCACAGATCTACAGGCTCGCTGTAGCATCCTTAGCCCAGAGCTTGCATTGCCCTCAGGATCCCACGCCACCACCACTCGCTCTCATGGAGCTCTACACATCCTTGGTAATCATCTGCACTAGCCACTCAGCAAAGTGTCATAGGTGTCTCATAAATCTTTTGTAAAATGCACAAAAGCTGATGATAAGAGGAAAATATACTGTGGTGATCTGTTAGGTTGCCTGGACACGCTGGCAGCCATGCAGGAGCTGAAGATGGGTGTAGCCAGTGCAGAGGAAGAGACTCAGGCAGTGATGAAAGTCTATTCCAAGGAGGACTACAGTGTGGTGAACCGCTTTGAGAGTAAGTGGGCTAAGTGAATACTAGGAGATACATCTGGCTGTTATGGGCTTTGGTTTGTTACATGTTACTGTAATGTTGTAGGTCACGGTGGTGGCTGGGGCTATTCAGCTCACTCTGTGGAGGCCATTCGCTTCTGCGCTGATGCAGACATCTTGCTGGGTGGGCTGGGTCTCTTCGGGGGACGAGGAGAGTACACTGCTAAGATCAAGGTGAGCAGTCCTCTGACACTTTTATGCATTTTAATTGGAATTGGAATTATTTGCCTTTAAGTAATCCATAGTGTGTGTGCTGCTACAAATTGTAGACATGGGTATCTCAAATGTACAAAATGACTAGTTCAACTACTTTGCAGTTTCTATATATATAATATTTCTAAAAATAATTACAGAGCCACTAAAATCAAACAAAAATATTTAGAAGTTGACCACAATCAACAACACTGTTATGGATATCCCTCCTGAAACTAATAAATTACCAAAAGAGATAATAATCTCATGGATTAAGTGGGATTCTTGCATCAAATACAGTATATAACTGAATCCTGTTGTTGTGCAGCTTTTTGAGCTGGGGCCTGATGGAGGCGATCATGAGACAGATGGTGATCTGCTGGCTGAGACTGATGTACTGGCCTATGACTGTGCTGCCAGGTACCATTTATGCATCATTGTGAACCATTTGAAAGAAATGATTTTTCCCTTCTGTTCTTGCAGCTATTCATGAAAGTTTACATAATGATAAGATCCACATGTATTTTTAAGTACTGCTTAGTTGGAAGTAACTTAGTTGTGCGTCTTTTATTACAAATTGAAATATATTTCAACTTTAATATTTGATAGCGATGTCTATATGATGATGATGATAATGACAGTCTTTTCATTTTCAGGGAGAAATATGCCATGATGTTTGATGAGCCAGTGCTGCTGCAGCTGGGCTGGTGGTATGTGGCGTGGGCCAGAGTGTCTGGTCCCAGCAGTGACTGTGGCTCCCATGGACAGGCTACCATAACTACTGATGATGGGTAAAACTGATTTTGCAAGATTAGTAATGCTATTGCATTTGAAAATAAATCAACTTTGTGCATTTTTCATGTGTTTCAGAAATGGTATTTGAAGTGGGTCGCAGTGATTTAATGTATTTATTTTGTTTTTTTCCTTTAGTGTGGTATTTCAGTTCAAAAGCTCTAAGAAGTCCAACAATGGTACAGATGTCAATGCGGGTCAAATACCTCAGCTGCTTTACAGGCAAGTAAAATTCCTTACATTGTTTTAGCAGTGATTAAAACTTCTTTTGTCTATTGGCTTGTGATTAATGATTTCCTTTTTTCTTTAACAGGCTTCCTTCAAATGATGGCAATGCATCCAAAGGGAAACAGCAGACCAGCGAGCCAGTTCACATCCTCAAACGCTCGTTCGCTAGAACAGTCTCAGTGGTCAGTAATGTCTAAGTTTTGAAAAGATCAATATAACTTTGTACAGCACTGTGGCACTGCATTCAACATGTGTTTGTGTGTGACTGTTACCTCTGTCTCTCTTAAGGAATGCTTTGAGTCCCTGCTGAGTATCCTTCACTGGAGCTGGACCACTTTGGTACTCGGTGTGGAGGAGCTACGAGGGCTGAAGGGCTTCCAGTACACGGCCACCCTGCTGGACTTAGAGAGACTGCGCTTTGTTGGCACGTGCTGCCTCCGCCTGCTCAGGGTCTACATCTGTGAGATCTTCCCCATTGCTGGTAGGAGAGCCTCATTTTATCCTTGGAAACACAATAGCTCCTTTCTTGGGAAAAAGGAAGCTGCAGTGCCGCTACTACTAATTATTAGTGAATATATATGAATTGATATTTAAATTAAGAATAAACCATAAAGGTATTAATGCATATCCCCATGATAAATAGTGATTCATATTTCAAAATATTATTTAGTATTTAAGGTAACTTGTCTGTGGCCTACAAAAGCAAAACCTTCACAGACCAGTTTTTTTAATATATAGATTAAATGTAGTTTACAGACATTATATGGTGAATGTCTCATTTCATTTCATAGAAGTCTTTATTTCAGAGTGTAGCATCAGATAAGATCCTCAGATTGATCTCTCTTTTGATATGTCGTTTGATTTCTAGCCAGCACCAAAGCTGTGGTGGAGGAGTCGAGCAAGCTGGCCGAGTGCGTGGGAAAGACGCGCAGCTTGCTGAAGAAGATCCTGTCAGAAGGCATGGACAACTGCTTGACCAAGCTGGACAACGACCCCCAGGGCTACTTGTCTCAGCCACTTACTCTGCTTGAAGCTGTGCTGCAGGAGTGCCACAACACCTTCACTGCTTGCTTCCACTCCTTCTACCCAACTCCAGCCCTGCAGTGGGCCTGTCTTTGTGATCTGCTGAACTGCCTGGACCAGGTAAGTTACTGATGTTTGGCATTTTTTCTTGATCATTTACAAAATTATGATTCTCAAAATAGCTCAGCCAAATGAGTGTTTCACATAAAATGTACAGCACAGCTACTTTACATAATTTTAGATACTCATATTTCTGGGTTATTGAAGGTTATTGACATCAGTGAAGAAATTCAAAAAGATAATGAAGTCAGAGATTCATCCAAGTCATCCTCCCTGTTTTTCAGGACATTGCTGAGGCAAACTTTCGCACATCCAGCAGTCGTCTGCTTGCGGCTGTCATGTCAGCTTTGTGCAACACCTCGGTCAAGCTGACATCCATCCTGCCCATTGCATATGACGGGGAAGTGCTTTTGCGTTCCCTAGTCAAACAAGTCAGCACAGAGAACGACTCGGCCCTTGCTCACCGCTTCCCCCTGCTGGTGGCCCATATGGAGAAACTTAGCCATGTGAGTTTTTGCACATCATACACATCAATTATTGTCACTTCTGTTATCGTCCCTCTGATTATTAATACCATATTCTTGTGGAAATCTCGTACAACCATAGACTGAGGAGAACCTGATGGGCATGACCAGTTTCCGGGAGGTTCTGGAGAAGATGTTGGTGATTGTGGTGCTGCCGGTGAGGAAGAGTTTGAGAAAAGAGGTAGAGCTGTTCTCTCCACACCTGGTCTCCAACACCTGTGGTCTGCTAGCCTCCATCGTCTCTGAGCTCACCGCTTCCGCCCTGGGCTCTGAGGTAACCTTTATATATATCCACAACACGGAAACGCTCATTAGAACCAAAAGTAGGGTTGGCGTTAGCAGACATTGAATCCTGATGTTCTCTTTGTTTTTCATGCAACTGTCATCTGTTAAGTGTTTTCTCTTTTAACATCTGGTGTCTCTGTCAGTGTAATTATTGCCCACTAATCAGGATGCTCTCTGCCACATTCAGTTTTATTTGGAACAGCTTCAGCTCACAATTATGTTAAAATGGAATCGCACTTTGCTTGATTGTCATAAGCTGTGTAAGTTGTAGATGAGGTGCGTGGTGATGACAGATCTGTCCCCCAGAGTGCACATCTTTCCTCATTCCAAGTCATTTTACTTAAAGCTCAATTGTTTTCTAACTAACTCTTCATACTGACAGCTCTTGCTTGGAACAAAGCAGTGTTTTTATGCTTGTCAAAAAAATGGTAACAAAAAGGGAGCAGTGGATTTTCAGTATTATATTTATGATAGGCTGAGTCATGAAGTGGGTTGGACTGTCTGGTGTCTGCTGCTCCCCCTCTCTCACATTCTTTATTCAATTATCATCACTCTCGCTGTTCACACGCATACCCATGTACCGCAGTCAGGACTCTTAAGTTCTCATTGCCATAGTAACCGCCACTTGACAGCAGCCATCGACCATCACAGTTTTTTTTCCCCCAGTCTGTTGTTAGGGAAACATCGCTTCCTCCCCAGGGCACCTGAATAGGTCCCTCTGCAGCTGTGTCTGGCTCCCTGTAGTCGGCATTGTGATATAAATAGTAACAGATTAACTAACACATGCCAAACGTTATATGTTTATATGACATACTTTCTTTTCTGCACTTCTTTTTATCAGTAAATGAAAGACATGGATGGTATTCACACATAGATAACAGCCTTTACTTGTACCACAATAATTAAAATGGACCTTTTTTATTCTTTGTTTTAAATAATGCCACATGATGGTAGGCATACTGCTTTGTGATTGTATCATGATCTTTATGCAGAGAACAGGGGTTTTCAATTAGAATCTTATTGTTTGATAATATTTGCAGTAGGATTTAATTATTCCTCTTTTAATCTGTTAATCAGGCCTAGGAAGTTTTATAAAAGGGTTGATATGATGATTATGCCTCTTATCTTTTCTTTTTTATTAGGTCGATGGGCTGAACTCGCTGCACTCTGTGAAAGCATCTCCTAACCGTTTCACCAAAACAAGCCAGGGCCGCAGTTGGAACACAGGCAATGGCTCTCCTGATGCCATCTGTATGACAGTGGACAAGCCAGGCGTTGTGCTGGTTGGCGTCTGCGTGTACGGAGGAGGGGGCATCCATGAGTATGAACTAGAGGTGCTCGCTGATGATGTAAGAGACTAACACATTTTTAGCTTAGAAGTGTTCTCTGGTGTTGCTGGGAAGATATCAAGCTTTGCTATTTCACTATTTGTACCACTTTTGTTCCTTTACCCTTCAGGCGCAGACAGAGCACCCAGGGGACTCGGCACATTCTCACAGGTGGACGTCTCTAGAGCTGGTGAAGGGTACCTACAGCACAGATGATTCTCCCAGTGATATTGCTGAAATTCGCCTGGACAAGGCGGTGCCACTCAAGGTACGTATACGGTACCAGTCAAAAGGTTTCTCATTCTCTAATATCTAATATATTTATGTAGTTTGATGTTGAGATACAACTGTGAGGATTTAACTGTTGTCTAAATTCATAAAATGTGAGTTTAGTTTCGGATAAAAAAAAGTCACACTGACAAATTCATTATTTTGCAGGAAGGGGTGAAGTATGCTGTCCGATTACGAAACTACGGCAGCAGGACTGCTAATGGGGATGGAGGTATGACCACAGTGCAGTGCTCTGATGGTGTGTCCTTCACATTCAGCACCTGCAGCTTGAGTAGCAATGGGACCAACCAGACCAGAGGACAGATCCCACAGATTCTCTACTACAGGTAATCACAAAAAGAATTTCCCTGTATCAGATATCTGAAGTATTTGGAGTTTTTTCTAACTTAAGTTTTGTCTCATGGCTGTAGGAGTGAGTATGATGGGGATCTCCAGTCTCAGCTGCTGAGCAAAGCCAATGAAGAGGACAAAAACTGTAGTCGAGCTCTGTCTGTGGTCAGCGCTGTGGTCAGAGCTGCAAAGGACCTGCTTCACAGGGCATTCGCTGTTGATGGTAGGCAAAAAACCTATATCTGTAACTTTGTAACTGCCAAGAGCTATTTAATTTGTATCCTGTCTGTTCAGCCTGTTTTCAGTTTTATTTATGTCCTTTATGTCTCCAGTGGATGATATCCCCGAGCTATTAAGCTCCTCCAGTCTGTTCTCCATGCTCCTACCCCTTATCCTGGCCTACATTGGCCCTGTGGCTGCATCTGTACCTAAGGTAAGAGGTCCAACCAGGAGGTGAAACTTTTCATCTTTGACTAGTAGATTGTCTCTCCCTCATGTGGTATTGTGGTGACTCCCCTACCCCATACAGGCTGCTGTTGAGGTCTTTGGGCTGGTTCAAGAGCTGTTACCGGCTGTCTCTGCCCTCAACCAAAAATACGCCCCACCCACCTTCAACCCCAACCAGTCAACAGACAGCACGACTGGCAACCAGCCTGAGCAGGGCCTGTCGGCTTGTACCACCTCCAATCACTACTCAGTAATTGAGAGTGACCACCCTTACAAGCAATCTGGTGTCACACAATACAGGGTAAGGAATCTTTTAGCAGGCTTACACCTAAAGAAATAACTCTGAAAAAGTAAGAGACAAGAGCATCATTCAAACTGAAACTAATCTTTTTATGCATCACCTTGCCCCAGGTATCATTCCCAGATTGTGTCCGTTGGACCACCATTGAGTTTGACCCACAGTGTGGCACTGCACAACCAGAGGATGTTTTACGTCTGCTCATCCCCAGCCGCACCCTCCACCTGTCCTGCCTTGGGGCCAAACCTCTGATCCATGACACCATCAATACCTGGACTGAGCTCAAGAAGTTCTCTGGCTCCACAGGCTGGCCAACCACTGTCCTTGTGCTCCCAGGTAAGAAGGGCAGAGCAGTACTGCCTTTATTGGACATGTAGCTTTGACATTATGGCAGAGTTATCTTCACTGAGCATGTAAATGCACTTAAGGTCTTTGCTATTGCTTACTGCCCAGTTTATTGTACCAGAAATTCAGCCAGTAAGGCATCAGCACTCCTAAGATCAGCGCTAGGGATAACATAGTACATATCCGAAACAGTGAAAGGAGGGCAAGAAACTCTCAAACTGCCTGCACTATGGTGACCATAAAACCCCACAAAGACTAATCTATGCCAAGCAAGAAAAGCAGCAAAGGCAATGTTACTGTTTTCTATTATGTAGCATAAATAAGTAGTAACACCATTCTATACCCATCAAAGATTATTTACAGAACTCTTCTCACCCATCTCTCCCTTCATCCACTGATGTGTTTTTCTGTCCTCTCTACTTTCAGGAAATGAAGTTCTGTTTTCATTGGAAACAGCTTCGGATTATGTGAAAGATGAGAAAGCTTGCTTTTACGGCTTTAAGTGTGTGGCTGTGGGATATGAATTCAACCCTGGCCATGATGAGGTACAGTCATTGTATATTTTCCTATGTGTAGCAGGTTGGCCTTCTGTCACTCTGGATAATAGTTTTGTGTTAGAGAATCATAATTAGATCTCTCGAGTGAGCTGCATTCTGTATGATATCTGTATAATGAGAAATGTGTGTTCAGCTGGAGAAAATGTTGAGTGAACTTTCTGATTAATGCATTTTTCACATTTCAGGGTACCATCCAACTAGAGAAAGAGTTGGCCTACCTGGGCAGTGTGTGTGCTGCAGCTCTGATGAAGAAAGACCTAGCTCTCCCTATAGGTATGGAAAATTGTGGATGAGGGTATTTTGTGAGGCAGTAGTTATAATCTGTACTTACAATGCATTCTATTGTGTTATTGATACAAGCAAAGTCATCTTGTTTCACACCTTGAGTAAAGCATTTGTCCCTTAATCTAATCTTTTTTAATTTTAGGCAATGAATTGGAGGAAGATCTTGAGATTCTCGAGGAAGCCTCTCTTCAGGTGTGTCATCTGCTAAATTCAGAAGTATTATTTAAGAAGCAAAGTGAAAAGGCTTTTTATAACTTGTAGTCTTCCATCCTTGATTCCTATTTCCTTTACCCTCACCAGGTGTGTAAATCCCACTCGGGGATCCTGGGGAAGGGTCTGGCCTTGTCTCACTCCCCCACCATCCTAGAGGCCCTGGAGGGGAATCTGCCTCTGCACCTTCAAACCAATGAGCATTCTTTCCTTGAGGACTTCATTACATGTGTGCAGAGCTCAAGTGGAGGACGTCTGGCAAGGTAAGATTTGGTGCAAGGAGCCAACCTGTGCACCTCTCACTGTCTCTGGTCACTTCTTCTTACCTGACAAGAATGAAAACTGTTCATTACCAATTCTGAAATATACGGTAGTGGTAAATTGCATATCATCATATCATTGTGTGTGTGCGTGTGTGCGTGTTAAACACCCAAGCTGCGTTATCTATTCCAGGTTGGGAAATACATCTAATTTAGACAGTGTCTGCAAATACTGAGATTAATAACATCTTCACAGGTAGTGATTCCACTAGGCACACAGCACAGTGATGAGTGTCATCACTGAGGATGAGTTGAGCATGTCATTTTCACCGCCGTGTCAGGGTGGACATTTTTTTCTCAGGTTACATCTAGGAATGTTTAACCACGTATGCGAGATTCAGGGACTGGGAAGTTACTCATGAGGGCAGAGAGTAGTTGGTTGTCATTAATATCAGACCTCGCAGGTAGGAAGTCAGTTGTGGGGATAAGCTTATCTGTCAATACAATAGACTACAAATCCCCATAGTGAGAAATTAATGCTTGAGAGAGAACTTGAGGTTACTAATCCCGTAACCCCCGTTTTCTGATAACATGAGGTGTCTCACTACTAGAACATCTTCTCTGTGTAAAGCGAGGAAGGGGAGGATTTTTCTTGAATAATGAGTACCATCGTGCGGATAGGGGTGAAGCGTTGCTCCGCCTTGGCGCGAGCATTAGTACTGGAATAATGATGTAGAGGTTTATGAGGACAGATACAGAGAGACGTTCCCCAAAGTGCAACATCTCACTCAGAAAACAAAGTGTTTACATGACAGATTATCTTACGTTTTGATTGGTAATGGCCAGTCATCATTACAAATAAGTCATTAAGTCATATCCTGTTATCGTCCCTTTGTTCTGTCTTTCCTAAAGGTGGCTGCAGCCAGACTCTTATGCAGACCCCCAGAAGACATCGCTGATCCTGAACAAAGATGACATTCGCTGTGGGTGGCCAGCTACCGTTGTTGTCCAGACCAAAGACCAGTATGGAGATGTGGTGCATGTTCCTAACATGAAGGTTGGGATAACTGCATTTGATTCTCTGCTTCAGAGACATAATTATTTGAAATAAAACTAAAATGACAAATTATACTGTCATAGTTCTTTAAAGTTCTCTGTCTCATGTCCCTTATCTGTTTAATTGCCAGGTGGAAGTAAAGGCTGTGCCTGTTTCCCAGAAGAAGTCGTTGCAGCCGGAGAATGTGAAGAAGCTGCAGCGGCTACCTGGTAGCTCCTCCCCTTCGTCCTCCGGTCCCGACCTAACCTTTGGAGGTCTGCCTATGCCCAAGCTAGAGGCCACATACGAGCCCATGATTGTGAAAGAAGCTCGCTACATTGCTATTACCATGATGAAGGTCAGCCTCATGTAACTCACTCACAGAAAATATCTTGTTTACACTTAGCAAGCTGCACATTTACCACAGGGTGTAGCTGTTTGGCCTTTATAAAATCTGTTGTTCACATACTAAATATTATGATCATAATGAAATCTGTCAAAATTATTTATATGGAAAAATATTTCAATGGGCAGGATCACAATGTTACCTTAATACTTCTGCTTTGTGATTTGTAGGCATATGAAAACTACTCTTTTGAAGAGCTGCGCTTTGCTTCCCCTACCCCAAAGAGGTAAGTGATATAATGCAGAGCCTAGCACATTTTCCATTTAGAAACTATCTAATTATTGCTTATATCCTGCTCAGGCCCAGTGAGAACATGCTGATTCGTGCCAACACTGATGGAACCTACAGTGCCAACTGGACTCCAGGAGCAGTGGGTCTCTACACAATCCATGTCACCATTGATGGAATTGAAATAGGTAGCCTATGTCAATATGAGTAATATATGTCTGTGAGAATATATGTCAGTGCTTCAGTCCTCGAAAGCTTTTTCCCAGACAGTGAAAGGAAGATATGCATTGATATACTTTGTTTCGTGATACCATCAACAACAACGACAATCTTGCTTTATTTGTTAAACATGGGAAGAGCTCTGTGTATATGTTGTGTCACAGTCTGGTACAGTCTGTGCTCTGTGGACGCTGAAATGTGACCATAGTTTGAGTTTCCTGACATACAGGATCTAAATATCCTCCATGTAGCTTTACTCCACGGAAGTATCTAACCTGTTGCCTTTAGCATGTCTGAGCTTTTAACATTGGTTTAGTGTAAGTTAGTGAAAACAACATGATGAACCCTGAAAGTAAGTTGTACACTGTACAATGGTGACATTTTGAGACTAAAAACCCTCTTAATTAAGTAATTGATTCATGAATTAACTAATTGTTAATGCACATATACTTAAAGGTATTTGAACATATAATGATGTAGTTTGTGCTAAATGCTAAGTTGTGCTTTTGTTAGTCAGTTAACATTTGAGATGATGGTTTTACTCTAAAGGATGTGGGCTGTTTTATTGTTGCTGCCAGTGGAAAACATGCATGAAGCACAATTTTTTTTAGCTTAGTCAGTAATATGGACTTCAAAGGATACTCTGGTTGCCTGTGGATAGACTACTGTGATTTTTATTACACCTTTCATTCAGAAACCTGTGTGCTTTTGATTAGTTCCTTCATTAGCATGTTAGAAAGTGACTCTTTCTGAATCTCTTGTGGTTGCACAGCAGCCCTTTTGAGTCAGTGCTTTTCATGTTTTTTTTTTAACTTTGAGAGAATGCTGTATTTTGCATGTTTGCCATACAGGTTAAACTGACTGTTGCAAGCGACATTACATGCAAACTCTCTGTTTGATAAATGAGTATTTCCATCTTTTAAATTGTGTTTCTTTTTAGATGCTGGCTTGGAGGTAGAAGTCAAAGACCCTCCTAAAGGCATGATACCACCTGGAACTCAGATGGTCAAACCAAAAGCTGAACCTCAGCCCAGCAAGGTGAGATTTTTCTTCTGATTATCAAATATCTGCATCAACGAGCACATTAACACACCTATAAAACACATGCATGAAGGCAATCACCGATCAAATACAACTCAACAGGCCAAACACAATGTGTCCTGCCTTGTACACTTGCTGACAATTTCTAAATACAACTACAAGCCAAGACTCTGGGTAATTTGAAAGGATTGTTAGAATTGTCTTTCAAGCTGAGAATTGACGGCTTTTGCTCTTCTGGACAGCGTTAACCTGTTTTCAACGCCTTGTTTTGCTTTGCTGGTCTGATGAAGCAAATATTGGTCAACAGAACACCATGGATATCTGTCTGCTCATTAGGTGGCAATAGGGAGGACTCCAGTCTGATGTTGCTTTGCTTGGTTGAATGTGCAAATAAGCACATGCTTGCTGATATGTTTCTCATAACATGATGAGGTGAAAAATATTACTACGGTGACATACGCGTTTGTCCTGGAGTCTTTCTGCCACTTTAGTGGTAAAGTTCACAATACTCAGGTTATAGACTTATTAAATAAAAAAGTTTCAAAAACTCTGTGCTTTAATTACAAAGAATACATAAAACTAATATTTGACAAGTTGGAGTCATCATTGTTTATGAAAATTGTTACAATTTAGATTTTGATCTATAATGGGGAAACAAGCAACAATATACGCATTAGCACTGTGTATATCCCCTCTGACAGTATATACCATGGTTTGCCATGCAAAATAGATGAAGGAAGCAGCACTGAAGCAAACTTCATCCAACTTATTCAAAATAGAGCACCTAAAGTTTCCTCATCTTTTGCTTTGTGGATGCGTGTACATGGAGGAAGGTTCTGAGTGGGTTAATGCATGCGACCTCCCACCGTCAACTTTCTGCTTCCTCTTCTCTCTCCTCCTGCTTCACTTATTGTCTTTATTTCTTTCTGTTCTTTGCTCCTGCGGCTCACGGTCTCCATCTCCCCTCTGCTTCTCTCAGGTCCGCAAATTTGTGTCCAAGGACAGCGCAGGCCTGCGTGTGCGTAGTCACCCCTCCCTGCAGAGTGAACAAATAGGCATAGTGCATGTCAATGGCACCATCACTTTCATTGACGAGGTAATTGACTTAAGCCCTGGGAGAATATAAGTTGTAGACTAGACTAGCTGGAGCACTATCCACTTTTACTCTATTTCTGTGTTTCTTCTTCTTTAAATCAACCAGGACAGAATCATAAGAATTGTAATCATTATGTGTTTTGTCTAGAACAGTAATTTTGAGTCCTTTGGCTTCTCTGTATTGTGTGTAATTACCTCTCTCAATAATGATTACTACTTTCTTTCAAAGCTTATAAATTTGTTCCTCTTATTTTATGTTGCTTCATACTCTTCCGAGACACTCTGAGGCTACATGAAAGGCGTGAACTCCTGCACCAAAAAGCCAAATAATGTAAAGCACTGACTAAAGGATTTCCTCTCAAGTCCGTGAGCTTTATAATGCCACACATATTTACCAGTCCTGCAGATCTCCACTCCCAGCCTCTGATAACATTGTCTGTGTATTACTGGTACTCTGACGTAACTTCAACTTAAGCCTCTTTCAGGCATGCTCCCGTTATGTTAATATTTACTTCAATCTGAACTGCCCGAGTCACCTTTACGTAAAAATGACGACAACAATCTTACCAGGTTGGATTTAGTGTCATAAAATTAGGCTACAGCAGCACGAGGTTAAACAAGCAATGAAGAAACGGCACAAGAAACGTACTGCAAGTTTTGTTCTCTTTTTGAAGAGCACTCTTTTTCAATTATCATATCTTATGCACACAGTAAATGATATCAGGTGACTTGACTAACAGTATGCCTAAAACACAAAAATGTTAATAAGCTAATTATAAGCAGTTTTGAAGAGTTTTCTCGTGTCAGATCAATCTATAAAAAGATTATCTTCCCCTTTGCCTTGACAATAAAGATTAAAAAAAAAACATTAAACCTCCCTAACAATAACCAAACCACTGTCACACCTCTATATTTTTTCAGTGCATAGAAGAATAAATTCATATCCAGGAAAATCCTTTGCTTACTGCTGTGAGCATCTTGTCAACCTGTGTTGATTAATTAAGGCTTCAGCTGCAAATCTGCTGATGCAGCCTGTGAAAGAACAGACAACACTCCATCATATCTTCTTATATAACACATCATAACCTTTTAACTCAGTGCTGCTCCCCGCGGTGATGCAGCTCCCTCTCACACACCAGGTACCAAATATCACACAAGGACATGGCTCTTCCCGTAAATGTCCTGTCATGTTTGTATAGTCTTTCTGTCTGAATGTAGACAGTAACATGAATATAAAAGACACCCATGTCTGAATCCAAAAAACCATCGCTGTAACACAAAGATTAAGACGCCGCTGTTACGTAGTCCTTGTCTGAAAAGGTTACCGTCCTCTCATTTTATTGGAGACTTTTCCTGCAGCCTCAGAGGTGTTGGTCGTGTGTGTGTGCGCGTGAGTGTGTGCGAGAGAGGATGTTGCCCCTCCTGTTTCCATAGTAACAGGATGGCATGGCTGTGCTCTGCTCTGTTGCTTGTTTTCCTGTAGATCCACAATGATGATGGTGTATGGCTCAGGCTCAATGATGAAACAGTAAAGAAGTACGTTCCCAGCATGAATGGGTACACTGAAGCCTGGTGCCTCTCTTTTAACCAGCATCTGGGCCGGAGCCTACTGGTCCCAGCCGACGTAAGTAGAAGGCCTGCTGAGCAGTCCGACTCCGTTTAAATAATGACAGAGGCTCCTGCGCAGTTCATTTGGGGATGAGCTCACAGATCATCTTTGTTGTTTAACGATAACGCTTTTCAAGGACTATCAAGTGTTTGGCAACTACTCCCCAAATGTCCTCAAAGCATGGTAAACTGAGAACTTCATCAGAGTACAACTTTTGGGGTGTTCTCTTGCATGAAATATCAGCAACACTGAGTATGAAACTTTTACTAACGCACTGTGCAAGAGAACAGCGGCTGGGAGCGTGCATGCATTAACACATATTTAAAGGTGACCATAATGTGACCATCCTATAATTAAATGGAAGCAACACTTGTAAATGCTCATATGCTTAGGTAGTATATGTTTGGTGCATTGAAGTGAACCCCAATGAGGGAATTGATAGACGAGAAGTAAGGTAGTAAAGGAGCAATTTCAGTTAGTCGGCACTGTTCAGTCTACTTTTCCTCATTGCCTCTAACTCACAATTCATAAACACCTGGCACACTACAGCATGTGATAACAAGGGTTTCTTTCACATTTTGCTCCATGCCACAAAAACCGCCGTAATATTCAACAATGTATCATAATAGGGACTGTGACGGGTGTAATTTGAAGCATTTGCTGTGATATTGCAGTACAACTGGAAGTATCTGAAAGAACAGATGTTAACATCCGGGTGGTTTTCTGTCATGAAGCAATCACTGGACCACGCAAAAACTGTCAGTGGGAAATTGTCCCTCTACTGCTCTACTCCAATTCCACCTTTGCATTGGAATGCTTTAGGTGCTAGGAGGCTTCCATGTAAGGTCTCTGTCTGAACAGCATGACACACTACATCATCCAAGTGGGGAATTTTTTTGGAAGTTTCTTCTTTTCTATGCATTTCCTTTCTTCTTCTGAGGTCATTTGGTCATGGATTAGGAAATCACAACCATACGGTGTTTGGAATGAACTCTCAATCCTTTTTCTGCCCCTGCAGTGGGTTTGATGTTTTTTCAACGCATTTGGTCCGACACTTAATGAAAAGTGCTCAAACATTTGACAGGCGGCCCCCTTCTATCAGTGTTCTACAATTTCACCAAATGGCCGGTCTGACATCATATTCAGATTCGTCGTCTCTTCTTCACTTTCTCAAATAACCGCCGATGGTAGAAATTCTATACGAGTCAAGCCCGAAATTCTTTTTTCCTCTTCCAAAAAAATACATCAACGCCTCCCCCCATTCTCTCTCTCTCTCTCATTCTCTCGTTCTCTCGCTCCCTCTCTCTCTCTCTCTCTCTCTCTCTCTCTCTCTCTCTCTCTCTCTCTCTCTCTCTCTCTCTCTCTCTCTCTCTCTCTCTCTCTCTCTCTCTCTCTCTCTCTCTCTCTCTCTCTCTCTCTCTCTCTCTCTCGAGTCGTCTACTGTTTCTTGACTGTCTCACAATCTGTTGCTCAGAATGTCTTTAACGCTAGCCAAGGAGTCAGGGATATCGCCTTTTTGTCGTGGACCCCCTTAACTATATTCCCGCCACAGGTGAGTTGTATGAAGGAGGGATAAATAGCTTGACTGCCCCATAGCTTATCATCTATTTGTTATTCTACATGTCCTCTTGAACCCCTTGTGACTTTGTAGTCTTTCCACAGTGTTACAATCAGGCACAAGAGGTCGAACACAGTTGCATGGTTGTCTGTGTTTAGTAATTTTGACGTCTTGATGGCGATGATAACTCATAGGTCACTGCTGTAATAGACTCCTGCAGTGTTCACGATTGGGATTTTTAAGTAATTACTGTTCAAGCTTGTGTGTTGCATGGGGTTGAAGACACTAACTTCCAGTCTGTTGCATGAGGTCTTGTTTGAAAGGCTTGTCATGTATAGTCTTGTATCCTTGTGTGTCATAGCATGCCTTCCTTTAGACTTAAAATAAGAAAACTGCTGAATCCGAGTCTGTCGGCCAATTATTTTGCACCGCTGCAATGTTGGATGGAAACTTGAATTCTTATTTACTAACTGCAAGTATTTTGATCTTAAACTATATTGAAACTTTTATATTGAAGCATTTTAAAATACGGGTGACCATTCTTTATAATATTATGATGATGAAGATGTGATATAAACAAAAGCAACTCATCAGACAGAGACTCAACCTCTCAGAGTGGCTTAAGGTTTTTAAAGACAGGAAAGAAAGAAATTAGGTTGCTTTTTTTAAAGACCTAATGTTCATACTTTTTGCTGAGCATACACGCTCTTTTACAACAGTGTAAAAATACTTTGTAGAAACAGAAGCTAGTCCTGCTCTGTCATAGCATTTTGACATGTTGCTCTCAATCTAATCCATGCTCTCACCTCTTGCAGGAGGTCAGGGGCCAATCGGAGGAGGACGTGAAGGAGGTGAGCAGCTGCCCTTCCCACGAGGCCCCCAATCGGGTGCAGAACAGGGCAGGGCAGGGCGGCGGCCCGGGGCTTTATAAGGTAGTGAAGACCGGCCCCTCTGGTCACAACATCAGAAGCTGCCCAAACCTTAGGGGTATCCCCATTGGAATGTTAGTACTTGGCAACATGGTCAAGGCCATAGGCGAGGTACGCACTCACCCCAAATAATGAAATGTGTTTTTTGTGGATAGAGTTGAATAAATCGGTTTGTTTAGATCACGTTAATGTACTGTAGCTGCTGTTCGTAGATTCTGGCCTCACAATAATTTTCTAACAGGCAGATTAGTATTCCTTGTTTTAACTTATGCTGAAATGATTGTGAATGTAAAGAATGTAAACTCTCTTTTTAAAGGGGAATACATCAGGTGCTTCTGGGTGTGGGTGTGTGCTCTGTTCTCTTTCCACTTGCTGAGGTCTTACTGTGGCTGTGTGCTTCTTTACTTACTAATTTCAGTTTTGTCTGTAAATCCATTGCAGTTTCAGGGTGTCATATTCAGCTACCTCAAGACATGTCAGAGGAAGTCTGATCACAAATTGCTGGAGCCGTTCTGTGCCTTGACTGTATCTTTCTTGCACTTTTAACAATCCTGTCAATGACTTGGTACTTTGAACTTTTAAAATTGTCTTTGGCCTGGTGACCCCCTCTTTTTGGATATTTGCCGTTGGCTGCTGTGGTGTGTCATGCTGTTCAATAGTTTCCTCTTTGAGCCTGTACTGGAATGCCCTGTCTAGATCTGGGAGGTGCAGCCTGCTCATATACTAATACTTCCATCTGTGTCTGTTTTTTCCAAAATGACAAAATTTCAGAGAGTTGAGAAAAAAACAACTTCATGCATTTATCTTTCAATAAGCTACCCCTTTTTAGAGTAAGTGTTTATTCTATTTTAGCTACACCAGTTTTGTCCCGCCGTGTCTGCTGATACACAAAATCTAATTAATGTGATCTACTGCTGTGAATTTTGTATGTTTCAATCAGCTGAATTGAATGTTTGCATGTTAGTGATCTACTGTAATAGAATTTGTGTCATGGTTTTGTCTGTGCAGTAATGAGATGAATGGGCTGGGGTTAATGGGGTAAATGGCTGTGACTGGATTTTGATAGATGAGGGCTAGACAGAGCGTTTGTGACAAGTGTTCAGTGTGTGTGTGAGTGTGGATAAAGAGTGTTGTTTGTATATCAGGTGGTCAACTCAGAGGGAACCTGGGTACAGCTGGATAAGAACAGTGTAGTGGAGTTTTGTGAGAGTGATGAGGGAGAGGCCTGGTCGTTGGCCAGAGACCGCGGGGGAAACCAGTACCTTCGCCATGATGAGGGTAAGCCACCGCACTGCTCATAACAAGATTTGAAGTCAACTTGGGGGATTTTTGAACCACAAAATTGTAAAATAACTTGATGTGATTTGTTCTTGTAGAGCAAGCCTTGCTTGAGCATGGGGCCCAGACCCCACCCCCCAGCCCTTTCTCTGTGCAGGCCTTCAACAGAGCCGCAACTTCAAATGGAGCACAGGGCTTTGACTATGGCATCTCCAACAACAAAGGTGAGGTCAAATTGGTTTTCAAGAAGTTGTTGTAAATCTCCATATCAATTTCCTTTCTAACATCCTCATCATTTGACACATTGGCATTCTACATTTTTCAGCGCGGGCTTCAGTCAAAGGCTTTGAGTGATGTTTTTCCTTAACTGATATAAAGTATATCAAACCTCTAACTTCCCTCTGCCCACTTTTCTTAATTATTCTCTGCTTCAGTGTAACTTGTACTACCTGACTTCTTTGTCATGCATTTGACAGAGAAATTTCTCACAAATACTTTGATACATGAACTTATTTTCATTATATAAATGGATCCATGTGGTAAGAGTTTGTCACAATCTTGTGTGTCAACAGTCCAGTTTCCTCTGTTCATTCAAAACAAGACACAGTTTATGTAGAATCACTTCAACAAGATATACATGATCCAGTATGGATCAATCTATTCCTTTAAACTCACTGATCTATCATCTCTTTTTATTTATGCATGTTTTTATCGTGCCTACTGTTGTTACGTCATGCCTAACATCTCTGCAGATTCAGGCATATGTCTGTCTGTGTGCATGGGCCAGTGAGTGTGCTTCTGTTCAGTTGGACTGCTATGGGCTCTGTTTAGCTGGGCACTATTCAGGCAGCTCCAATCCACGTGAATTTTACTGCAGTGGATTACCTCAACGATGATAACTGGCCCTGAACACATTGTGAACACACTGTGATTTCACCCTTTACCATTTGTTGCCTTAATTTTAGCCTCTTGGAAAACATTTAATCACATAATGACTGTTTTCTTTAAAAGTAGCGGAAGCAGCTGAAAACATCACCAGGATGAACTTGTTAGTTCTGCTAAACCATCCAGATTTGGCTGGAGCTTTTCTCTCTGAATATAAGGCTGACACTGTTTCAATTATCTTTCAGATGGGTCACTTCTTCCTCACTTTGCTTTAAAAAGGAGGCTGTAGAGACACTTTATCCATGAGAGAATGGTGGTTTTATAATAGTTCATCTTTCTTGCTAATAGTTTCATGTCTCACAGTGGAATTAAAAAGTCCTATTTACACTTGTCACAAGTGTCTCATATCTGGATAAAAATCAGATCTGATTTCATGGTGTTTTCATGATGTATTCTTATCCACATACACTGAATGTGACTCTGTTATGCAGTTCTGATAGCATCTATCTTGCTTTTTCTGGAAATGCCAAAAAAAAACAAACATAAAAGAAGAATGACGTGCTTGTGCGAAGGACAGTTTAGCCAGGTGGTTGACAATTATGAATCAACAAACACATGGATGACGGGCAAATGGTCCTTGGTTACATTTTCATGGGCTGCATAGCGTCTGTACTGCAGATAGTTGTGGTTCCCTTTTTCTGAATCAACCATTGTGGCTCATTTTCCCATCAATGCACCACCAAGGTAGCCCCCCCAATTTCCCCAAATCACCTGATGAAATAGTGGATGTTGGACCATTAAACATGGTTTCAACAGAAAGAAGGGAGACTTTGAATTATACCTGATGCAGTGTCGGCTCAATATACAGTATATGAGGATACTTGTCTTTGGAAGTTCTGATGAGTTCTTTCAAAGAGTGACACTTCAAACAAAAGAGTAGAAAGACACCCGCCCCCGTCCCCCGTCCCCCTCTGCCCCTTCCTCATTTTATCTATTTAATAGTGTTAATAAATAGAACTGTGAAATGGGAGGAGCTGCTGGTTCTGGAAGTATTTTTATTTTTTTAAGTCCTATTTCAAAGCTTTTTTCGTAGTGGTCTCCAGCATGGAAACACGCAAGTGTCCTGGATTATCGCAACACTACACGTCTATGTTACCACCATCAGCTTTAATTTCAACTTTGTTTCTTGAAGAAGAGAAGAAACCAGTCAGACGTGTGACTCAGAGCTGTTTTCTCTCAACCACTCTGCCTTAAGACTTTTACATCAAAGAACCAGATGATTCCTGACCCAGTTGCTCATCATTCACATCGATGATCCTCCCATTTCGCACAGATGTTGCCTTGAAAATGAACACTGAGTTACCCTCATCCCCCCTTTGAAATCCTCAAACCATAGTGTAAGCTGTAGTTTTTCCCCCTCCTCTGTCTCCATGTTTGCAGGTGACCGGCTGAGTGCCATACTGAATTCCATTCAGTCTGGGCCCTTCCTCTCAGCAGCTCCCTCCTCCTCCGTATTTGAGCAAGCCGCCCAACCTCCCTCCTCCTCCTCCTCCCTTGTCCACAGCCCATTTGTGTTTGGACAATCCCCCTCCCAACTGTCTCAGCCACAACCACAGCTTCTGAGTAAGTGTGTCCAGCTTTCTGGCAGCGCTTGCTTGCACAGGTGTTGATCATTTTCCTCCAAGCTTTGGTTTGAGTCATTTTATTTTATTCATCTTCTGGGGAGGGAAGGAGTGATGTGTGACACATAACGTGCAGTTATGGTCTATGGTTCAGAAATATCCTTAACAAGCTGACATGTCTATTATTGAACGTTAAAGTCTTGTTTTTCAAAATAAGAGGTGACACTGGCTTTAAAAACAAGCAAAATTGTTTTATTCATTTAAACGTGTTACCTTGTTTTTTTTTTTAAAACAAGATTTGAACCTTAATACTAGATTCAACGGCTTGTTGAAATGGATATTTTTGCCATGCGCTGGAATAATAGGCTGAGCTGGTTATTTTTCTGCTTGCTCTCTTGTTTTACTTTTCCTCATTACCTTCATTGCTACTTTAACTTCACATCTGCATTTTTCACCCTTGATTAACACCCTGTTTCAATCCCTGGCCCAACCAGGGCTTCACTGCAAATGTACACAACGGTACGCCCAATAGTTTTTTGTTGCCAATCTACAATAACCTCCTAAAACAGCAAGATTTCACACCGGTCCGTATCTAATGCTATTACATAGCCCAGATATTCAAGAAAAAACACCACAGTTAAAATAAGATGATCTTTGATCCAAAATAATTTTAAACTTGTATAGCTCTCTTTTTTCCTGTCACTCTCTTCTTTTGTCGTGCTACTTTCTCTCTACTCGTTGTCAGTTCTTTTTTTCACCTGATGATCTATTATCTTTTCTTCTTCCGTAAGTGTGTGTCTTCTAGTCTTTCATTTTCTCTACCTGTATATGTTGATCTTCCCGTCACTTAAATGTGCTGTCCTCTTGCCCTTTTCTAGTTTCACCTTCTTGACTTGACCCCATTGCCTCTTTTGTGCTTTCTTTCTCTCTGTGGCGGCCTCCTTGCATTCCATGCCTTGTTTGTTTACCTACCTGCCACTGTTTTCCGCTGTAGATGGTTCATCACGCAGCCTTGCTTCTCGCGAGCGTGTGCACAAAAGCAGTGTGTCCGTGGCTGGGCATGGTACTGCTCTCTCATCTCTCGCTCTAAGGCAAAAGGGTGGGTAATCACAGCATGCATGCCTCCCTCAGACTAAACAGAGGGTGGGTAGGAACTCAAGGAACACACTCCTTTCTCTGGTGAACTAAAGTTTGTTTTGTTTTTATTTTGGTCAATAACATTTTAGGTATGTAGCGTTAGTGCCAAATACAATAGTACAATCAAGAGAATAAACAAATCATGAGTTTTGAAATTAAGTTGAATTTAAAACTTGGTAGGACTCCTCCCCTTCCACCACCATCACCACCACCACCACCAAAAAATACACCTAGTTAAGTAAAAGTCATGCAAGTTTGTTTTTAAGAAACAATTTTACTCACAGTTGTCATTTGCGTAACAAAGTATAACATCTTTCACCTTTTGGGACTTAAGTTATCTGTCTTTCTGCCCTTCATTTCATTTTACTCTATCCTTTTTTTACATTACATCTTTGTTTTCCACTCAGGTGTTATAACTAGAATTATCGCTGATATAGTCCTCTTTCATAGTGTAACCGTTTGAACTAATGTTTAGGTGAACGAGGGAACCTGATGTCTGGTGCACGGCCCATGTCCCCATCCTCCAAACACCGCCAGGAGAACCGCTCCCCCAAACAGGAGAGTCGAGGTAGCCGCTCATCGGAACAGAGCAGAACCAAGACGGGTGAGGGTGGAATCTCAGCCAGTGAAGCCCTCATTCTGCGGTCAGATACAGCCAAACTGAGGTCTGACTCTCATAGCCGCTCTCACTCGCCCAATCACAACACTCTTCAAGCCCTAAAAGCAGATGGTAGAACCTCAGGACATCGGGCTGAGTCACCTAACCCTGGCTCACGCTCCTCCTCTCCCAAACAAAAAGGTGTATCCTCTTCAGGCAGGTCTAGTCCCTCCAGCACCTCCTCCCAGCACTCCACCTCAAGCAACCATGACAAGAATCTCCCACCTAAAGTTAGCCCATCCTCCAAAGCCCGGCTGGAACCTCCCAGAGAGAGATCCAAATCAGATTCATACACTCTGGACCCAGACACACTAAGAAAGAAGAAGGTCCCACTTACAGAGCCACTGAGGGGCAGGTCTACCTCCCCCAAACCAAAACTGTCTCCAAAAGATCCAAATAAAGGAGTGATCAGCAATGCAGAGAACCGTGTTCCTTCTCCACACGTAACCCAGGAGAACCTCCACAGTGAAGTGGTGGAGGTGTGTACCTCAAGTGCTCTCCTGACCAACGAGGAAGGGAACGATGAGAATGTGGAGGCTAATAATGCTGAAGACGGCTCATGTAAGGTGCACTTTAGCATTGGCAAAGCCCCTGTCAAAGAGGAACTGGAAAGCCGCTCTTCACCTAAGGTCAGCCGCAAAACCTCCAGTCGACACACACGCCCAAAGAAGGACAAATCTGGGCCTCTGTTTAAAGGTGAGAGTACACCAAGGCTCACAGAGCCTGCCAAACAGGCAATGTCACCCTCTGTGGCTGAATGCGCAAGGGCGGTCTTCGCAGCATTCCTGTGGCATGAAGGTATAGTCCACGATGCCATGGCCTGCTCCTCCTTCCTCAAATTCAACCCAGACTTAACCAAAGAGCACGCACCCATACGCAACTCCCTCGGAGGACAAGGTGCTGAGGAGAAGGAGAGCAAGTTAAAGAACCGCCACTCCCTTGAGATTTCCTCTGCACTGAACATGTTTAATATTGCGCCTCATGGCCCGGATATCTCCAAAATGGGTAGCATCAACAAAAATAAGGTACTGTCCATGCTGAAAGAACCTCCACTGCCAGAAAAGTGTGAGGATGGGAAAGGAGAGTCAGCTTCCTATGAGATGGCCTCTCATCCCTCCATAAGAGCAAAGTCAATCTTACCGTTGACGTTACAGCATCTGGTGGCATTCTGGGAGGACATTTCTTTGGCCACTATCAAGGCAGCCACTCAGAACATGATCTTCCCCAGCCCAGGGTCCAGTGCCATCTTAAAAAAGAAGGAGCATGAGAAAGACAGTAAAAAGGCAAAGAAGGAGAAGAAGAAAAGGGAGAAGGCAGATGTGCGCCCAAGAGGCAATCTGTTTGGAGAGATGGCACAACTTGCCATGGGCGGCCCGGAGAAAGACACTATCTGTGAACTGTGTGGGGAATCTCATCCTTATCCTGTCACCTACCATATGAGACAGGCTCACCCAGGTAAAAACCCAGTACAGCTCTAGTTTGATTTTTTCATTAAAGTGACCTATGTAAAATATGGTCTCTGTCCTGAGCGTCCCTTAATGAAACTAAATTTCTGTGGCAGGCTGTGGTCGCTATGCTGGAGGCCAGGGGTACAACAGTATTGGCCACTTCTGTGGTGGCTGGGCTGGTAACTGTGGAGACGGAGGCATAGGAGGCAGCACCTGGTACCTGGTGTGTGATCGTTGTCGGGAAAAATACCTGAGAGAGAAGCAGACTGCCGCCAGGGAAAAGGTAGCCTGCTGCAAGGCTATAACAACTAACCCTCTATTACTGACATACTATCAGCTTTTTACAAGATACTGATTTCTTAGTCTAGTTGAACCAATACCTATCTGCATATTTCTTGCCAGGTGAAGCAGTCAAGGAAAAAACCTTTGCAGGTGAAGACCCCAAGAGCACTGCCCACTATGGAGGCCCACCAGGTGATCCGGGCAAACGCTTTGTTCCTGCTGTCCCTCAGCAGCGCTGCCGAGCCCAGCATGCTATGCCACCACCCTCCCCGGCCCATGCATTCACATCTGCTTCCCAGCCTCAAGGAGGGCGTGTCGGATGAAATCCCCAATAAAATGAACTGTCTCTACCTTCAAACACTGGCAAGGTAGCTTAACCAACTCAGTTAATTATGTGTTGCCTTTTATAGGTAAGAAAAGCCTACAATAACATATGTTTGTATAATGAGTCTCACTCTCACACTGTCATTTCTCAGGCAACACACAGAGAACTTTGGGGCCTACCAAGATGACAATCTCTTCCAAGACGAAATGAGGTATTTGCGGTCCACATCTGTTCCTGCTCCCTATATTTCAGTCACCCCTGACGCCTGCCCCAATGTGTTTGAGGAACCAGAGAGCAACATGAAATCAATGCCTCCCAGGTGACACATAATCATTTAATTACCTTCTCTTCATTTAAAACCAAGACACACATACTATATATAATACTTAACTCTGAGCACTGGTATGAGCAAATCTATCATTAAGTTTTTGCTATTTAAGTGTACAGGAAGTCCTGTCCTCTGTTCTTCTGTTTCTTCCACTGTCTTCTCTGCACCCCACATACAAGTAATTTAATTTAAACACACATAATAACGTTGTTTTGACAGGCTTATAATCATGACCACCCTCATTCTCTACAGTACAAAAGGGTGTGGCTGCTCCACTCTCTGTCATGACTTAATAATCCTTTTTTGTAAAGCAAAGAAAACTTTCCAAGTGGTTGACTGTGTCATCTTTAATGTTTAACAATAAAAGTTCGTCAAAATCACTGCCAAAATCTGTCCACATCTATCCTTTCATCCATCCCTTCCTCCCACTCTCAGTAGCTACAGAAAATGAACACACAGACAGGCCATAGTTTTGTAAGCAGATACACATTTTCATCAAACATACTTAATGTAGGCCACTATTTAAATTAATTTTGATTATGTCAATGATGTTGTAATTGGAGGTTGACTGTATATGTCTTCATTTGCTTTCTTATAGTCTTGAGACCAGCCCAATCACAGACAGCGACACAGCTAAGCGCACTGTGTTTCAGAGGTCTTACTCAGTCGTCGCCTCTGAGTATGACAAGCAGCATTCACCCTCTCCAGCCAGGATCAAGGCTGTGCCCAGGCGCAGGGTCCATAGCGGCGATGCAGGTATTTAAACTTAGTCACTGAGAATTAAGAGTTCACAAGCGATGCAAGTCAAGGATGTATGAGTTACAGCATCATCTTTAACAATGACCTGCTCTGTCTTCCTTATAGAGGTGGGATCTTCACTGCTGCGCCACCCATCTCCTGAGCTTTCCAGGTTGATCTCGGCCCACGGCTCACTCAGTAAGGGGGAGAGGAACTTCCAGTGGCCTGTACTGGCCTTTGTTATCCAGCACCATGACCTGGAGGGCCTGGAGGTGGCCATGAGGCATGCATTGAGGAAGTCTGCCTGCAGAGTTTTTGCCATGGAGGTATAGCTATCTAAGATGCAATATTTTTCTCAATCTCAGATTTTATTTTTTATTTTTGCTTGAAGTATTGATGATCATAAAGCAGTGAGTCAGAATTATAGACAATTAGTTGACTGTATAATGTCAATTAATCAATTAGATTAATATATTATAATTGGGCTAGATGGATTTGTAATATGTGATTACTAATTTGTATGATTTGCTCTTGCTGTCCCATCAGGCATTCAACTGGCTTCTGTGCAATGTGATCCAGACCACCTCCCTGCATGACATCCTTTGGCATTTTGTAGCATCTCTCACCCCGTCACCGTTTGAACCTGAGGATGAGGAAGACGAGGAGAACAAAGGGAACAAAGAAATCGTAGAACAGGTGATGAGTGCCTGAAAGTCAAACAACATGAAGCATTACTTGGGCTTAGTTGTTGCATTTTCTTATCATGATCCTCTTCAAACCCTGCAGGAAAGAGATCTCGGTGTCTGTGAACATCCTCTGTCAGACATTGTTATAGCCGGAGAGGCAGCTCACCCTCTCCCCCACACCTTCCACCGTCTTCTTCAGACCATCTCCGACCTCATGATGTCACTTCCTAGTGGAAGCTCACTTCAGCAGATGGCACTTAGGTACAGCTTGTTTTTGTTATGCATTTTGGATGACAAATGACTCCTTGTGTATTTGCCTGTTCTGAACTTCATGCATGTTTTAAGGGTAATGTTAATATTTGCGACTCATTCGCTTTAGGTGCTGGAGTCTCAAATTCAAGCAGTCCGACCACCAGTTTCTGCACCAGAGCAACGTTTTCCATCACATCAACAACATTTTGTCCAAGTCAGATGATGGAGACAGTGAGGAGAGCTTCAACATCAGTGTGCAGTCAGGCTACGAAGCAATGAGCCAGGCAAGAAAATAACCACTTACTGTATTTACTGTAGATCCATTGTAAATGTGTTCTGTGTTTATAGCACAGCCAGAAACAGCAGTAAGGGTCTTATTGTTCTGTGTTAATGCACAGACCTGACACTGATTTATATTTGTATGGTAACAGGATCTCTGCCTGGTGACCTGTCTCAAGGACCTGACCAGTGTGGTGGACATCAAAACGTCCAGTCGTCCTGCCATGATCGGCAGCCTAACAGATGGCTCCACAGAGACCTTCTGGGAATCTGGAGATGAGGATAAGAACAAAACTAAGAGCATCACTATCAGCTGTGTGAAAGGCATAAATGCCTCCAATGTGTCTGTTCATGTTGACAACTCCCGAGACATTGGGGTGAGGAGGCAACAGCAAAGCAGCCATTGATGTGTTTGAGTGATGCTAATGTCTCCATATGAGTTTTTGATGGATTCAATGTTTTTAATTTTTACTGTCATATCCACAGAACAAAGTAACATCGGTGACATTCCTGTGTGGAAAAGCAATAGAAGACCTCTGCAGAATCAAACAGGTATGGTCTGTTCATGTGAAGTGTGTCCAAAATGTATACATTTAACTTCAAATCCACTTTCAGTGTAAAAATCAAAGGCTTATGGCCTCACTGTGGTTGCTTTTTTAAGCGCCATAAATGATTGGTCATATAATCACATCCTTCATCTGTCCTATCAAACTGACTTCTTTTGGAACAAAAGATGTAAAAAAGCATTAAATTAGTGTTATTTTTATGATCGCACCATGTTTAAAACATGAAACAGATATACATGTATATGTGGTTGAACTCCATGAACATCGCTGTGCCCCTTCATCCAAGGTTGACCTCGACTCGCGTCATATGGGCTGGGTGACAAGTGAGCTCCCTGGAGGGGATCACCATGTGATCAAGGTGGAGCTGAAAGGTCCAGAAAACACCTTGAGGGTGCGTCAGGTGAAGGTCCTTGGCTGGAAAGAGGGAGACAGCATCAAGATTCCAGGACAGATCTCAGCCAGCATGGCCCAGCAAAAGAACTGTGAGGCTGAAACACTCCGTGTGTTTCGCCTCATCACCTCACAGGTTTGTATAATTTAGGGTTTTCTTCTATTACCATACTATACTTTCTGATTTAAACCTAACATTTTGCAAATATTACATTTAAATGCAAGTAGCTGTAAAGATGTACATTTTACAGATAAGTCTGCTTTTTTTTTTTCATTTAGGTCTTTGGTAAACTAATCTGTGGAGATGCAGAGCCGACCCCAGAGCAGGAGGAGAAAAACCTGCTTTCATCACCCGAGGGAGAAGACAAGGTCGGCACTGTGAAGCGTAGCTATGCTGTTTGACTGACTCGCATATATAGTGACCTTTTAACTTAATGCTTTGCACTTTTTTACATTTTTATGAATAGGTACCATCTGATGCAGACCTTAAAGAGCACATGGTGGGAATCATTTTCAGCAGGAGCAAACTGACCAACCTGCAGAAACAGGTAAAAAGTCTTTCTAAGCATCAGCTCAGGATGAAATATCATAACCCCTACCCTCTAATATATGAGTGTATTCTTTTCCAGGTGTGTGCACACATTGTCCAGGCCATTCGTATGGAGGCTACACGCGTGAGGGAGGAGTGGGAGCACGCCATCTCCAGCAAAGAGAACGCCAACTCCCAGCCCAGCGATGACGACGCCTCCTCAGATGCCTACTGCTTTGAGCTCCTGTCTATGGTCCTGGCTCTGAGTGGCTCCAATGTGGGCCGCCAGTACCTCGCACAGCAGCTAACACTCATGCAAGACCTGTTTTCTCTGCTGCACACGGCTTCCCCACGAGTACAGAGACAGGTGAGCAGGGATATATACGCAAACACACACAAGTAGAGGTTTAGTCCTTTTACTCACTGTTGGCCACAATGTAGTCATCAAGAACCAAAATCAGCCAGAAGAACTCTTGTGTTTGAGTAAATACCCTGTAGGACTATTCAAAAATGTAATTCGTCATCTGATCTCATCTCAGGTGACATCACTGCTCAGACGGGTCCTTCCAGAGGTGACTCCAGTGCGACTTGCCAGCATCATTGGAGTAAAAGCTCTGCCACCGGCGGACATAAGTGACATCATCCACTCCACAGAGAAAGGTGACTGGAACAAATTAGGCATCCTTGACATGTTCCTGGGCTGCATTGCAAAAGCCCTCACTGTGCAGCTGAAGGCCAAAGGCACCACCATTTCTGGCACAGCTGGCATGGCTGCAGGCAAAGGGGTCACAACTGTCACGTTGCCCATGATCTTCAACTCTAGGTGAGTTAGTTTCTACCAAGCCTAAGCAGACATGACATAATAAGGTCTCATCAAATACATGATGAGACTCAAGAAAACACAAATATACATTATTATGCCTCTCTCTTTAATGTTCAGCTACATCCGCAGAGGGGAGAGCCACTGGTGGATGAAAGGCTCAACCCCTCCTCAGATTGCAGAGATCATCATAAAGCTGGTTAAAGACATGGCCGGTGTAAGTTCCCACTGAATACACATCCTTCCTCTTAACCATCAGCATATTAAATGAAATATGGAAGTGCATTTGTCATAAATGGATCCCATAGTACTAAAAATATACTTCTAAGACAGTTATGCGCCTTTTTTCAGGGTCATCTTTCTGATGCCTGGTCCAGAGTTACCAAAAATGCAATTGCAGAGACGATCATTGCTCTGACGAAAATGGAGGAGGAGCATCGGTCTCCTGTACGCTGCATCGCCACAACAAGGGTATGGACTCAAACGTTGCCCTCTTGCAGAGAATGTATTTATCATTAGAAATACTGTATATTAACTAATCACATATTATGTCCTGTTCTGTCTGTTAGCTGTGGCTGGCCTTGGCTTCACTGTGTGTGCTGGACCAGGACCATGTAGACAGGCTGTCCTCTGGTCGCTGGATGGGCAAAGATGGGCAGCAGAAGCAGATGGTGAGAGATATAGCCTATAAAAAGCTGGGAGCTTCAGTATTGGAAACTAATAGACAGATAAACAAAAGAATAACAAACTGATGACCTTCTCTTGTATCCAAAGCCCATGTGTGACAACCATGACGACGGTGAGACTGCAGCCATCATCCTGTGTAACATGTGTGGCAACCTTTGTACCGACTGTGACCGCTTCCTCCACCTGCACCGACGCACACGCTCTCACCAGAGACAGGTTAGTGTTGGCTTTTTAAGCATTAATATTCCTCCAATAGTGTCAATGCCTCATTATTTTAATAATGTGAAACCAATTATTATGTGACCAATGTAACCAATTATTATTTAAAAAAAAGAATGTAGGGTAAAATGAGCTGGTGTTAAATCTTATTTTCATGGGTGCTTACAGGTGTTCAAAGAGGAAGAGGAGGCCATAAAGGTAGATCTCCATGAAGGCTGTGGGAGGACCAAGCTGTTCTGGCTCATGGCTCTGGCTGACTCAAAAACAATGAAGGCTATGGTGGAGTTCAGAGAGCACACAGGTAACAATGCATACTGGTCTAATTGTTGTTATCCTGGCATTTGGTGATGCTAATACAAATTGATAGATCTGCTAAAATAGTGTAATTACATTAAAAGATTTTATTTGGTTGCCAATAGCCTTGAGAAATCTGTTCTGATAAGACTGATCTGTTTCTAGGTAAACCTGCATCCAGTAGCTCAGATGCCTGCAGGTTCTGTGGGACGAGAAACGGAACGGAACTGTCTGCAGTGGGCAGTGTCTGCTCAGACCCAGATTGCCAGGTACTGAGCACCAGCAATTATTTAAAAAAATACCACTCACTATCTTTAGTTCATTAACAATATTATAATGGTCAGTTTTTACTGCAAACACCACTCTTTTGTACCACTGTTTAAAAAACAGCCCCATATCTACACTTTGACTGTAAGTGGCCTGTAATAAGTAGCACAACACTATAATTAAAATAATCCATATATAATATTTATTTTACTCAGAAACAATAGTCTTTGGTGTCTCTTTAAAAATAATAATTGATAGCACATACCAGTACAACACACATGCTGAGCAATGTAGACTCGTGTAGTACAATGTTTTAATTTATAATGTAGATATAAAAGTGCAAAGAGTAATTTGTAACAAAACCTCATTTTGTTTCCCCAAGGAATACGCTAAACTGGCATGCAGTAAGACTCATCCTTGCGGACACCCGTGTGGTGGAGTGAAGAATGAGGAGTCCTGCCTGCCGTGTCTGCATGGCTGTGACAAGAACACTGGCTGTCTGAAACAAGATGCAGATGACATGTGTATGATCTGCTTCACAGAGGCTCTTTCTGCTGCCCCTGCCGTACAGGTAGCTCTACAAGTGACTGTTTATTCAGTAGGTGTTTCACGTCCGGCTTTAAATTTGTTCTCATTTAATATTTAACTCTCTTTGTTTTGTCTCAAGCTCGACTGCACTCACGTGTTCCACCTTCAGTGCACTCGTCGTGTTCTTGAAAATCGCTGGCTGGGGCCCCGAATCACTTTTGGCTTCATGTTGTGTCCAATTTGCAAGGTAAAACGTTACCTGAGCTGCCCTGACTTAAGAGATTTCTTCAATAACAAAGAGGCTGAAAACCATATCCACCACACCTCAAAGTTGATTTAGCTCAGTTTACTTAAAGTCTTTATTGAAAAAGTTGAATCTACTGGGCGTCTTTCTCTCACATACATTGACTTCTTTGTTCACGGTCATCTCTTTGAAATGCCATTGACACATGCAGTAAAAACTCAAAAGAATGACATTTATCAATGTTTCTTTCTTTCACTGTTTGCCTCCAGAACAAAATCAACCACTCAGTGATCAAGGACCTGCTCGACCCCATTAAGGAGCTCTACGAGGACGTGAGGAGAAAGGCTCTGATGAGGCTGGAGTATGAAGGTCTACATAAGAGTGAGGCAATAACTACACCAGGAGCACGCTTCCACAACGACCCAGCAGGCTTTGCCATGAACAGATATGCATACTATGTCTGCTACAAGTGCAAGAAGGTACCATATAAACTAAAGTAGCACAATATTCTATTTAAGTGTAGTGTCGGGGCTGAGAATGATTGCTGTCCTTATTCCCAGGCCTATTTTGGGGGAGAGGCTCGCTGCGATGCAGAGGCAGGACAGGGAGATGACTACGACCCCAGTGAGCTGATCTGTGGAGCATGTTCAGATGTCTCCAGAGCTCAGGTGGGTAAAATATACCTGTGGGCATCCTTTGCTATACTATATTAGTTAGATGAGAAGTACCACTCTTATGGTTGTACACGAAGGGTCTGAGTATACTCAAATAAAACTAGTTTATACAACAAGTCATCTGATCATGGTATGGGAATACTGGTGGCTGGTTCACAATTTTAAATCACGGATCAGATCATTTTTGGATCAGCAAAAAAAGGTAACAGGTCAGCAAAAAACTGTGCAACACACAGTCTGTCCATGACTTGTAGCCACAGCAGTTTGTTTACCTAATTTCCAATGTAGTACTACATATCCCTCTTCTTATCAACTCTTTGCAAGAAAGCAAACAGGCATACTTCCCAAAGTATTTTTTAAAGAGGTACTTATCTGTATTCATAAAGCAAAATATGATCTCATCCCTGCTGATGTTAAATGCATTTCCTCACCAGATGTGTTCAAAGCATGGCACAGATTTCCTTGAATACAAATGCCGGTACTGCTGCTCCGTGGCTGTTTTCTTCTGCTTTGGCACCACACACTTTTGCAACGCCTGCCACGATGACTTCCAGAGGATGACCAGTGTCCCCAAGGAGGAATTGCCCCATTGTCCTGCAGGTATGTAGTGATTCTGTTGACTGTGCTCTTCTGGAACAATGTTAAAAGTTATTCAGAGAGCACAAACAAACTTTAAACATTCTGACTGCCTGCACAAATCAGACTGAAATGATTGAGAAGATACAATTGAATGTAATCCTTGTCTTTTCTGTCACAGGGCCCAAAGGCAAACAGCTGGAGGGCACTGAGTGCCCTTTGCATGTGGTTCATCCGCCGACAGGGGAGGAGTTTGCTTTGGGCTGTGGGGTGTGCAGGAATGCGCACACCTTCTAAACACCAAGAGACTTTTACTGAAAACCAGTTTGTCCACTGTGATTTCTGGCTGCTGCTGAAGCTCAGCCGTGAAGCTTGGCTCTTGCATCGTCAAGTGGCCTGGACACTGGACCAGGTTTCTACCCTAGCCAAGAGTCCTCAGGTCTGCTCGTCTACCAACATCAGTATCCAGGCTCTGCTACAAAACACGAGTGGTGACTCATTTTGGATTGAGAGTAACCTGAATGGGAAAAAAAGAACAATAGAGTTTAAAAAAAGAAAATAAAAATAAGAAAAAAACTTGTGACGTGTTTGCATGCGGCCGTTGTATTCCCTCGGCTTCTATAGACGTTGCACACCTCCTGATCACTCAAGTGTAACAATACGAGATTAAACATTGAGTATGAAATAAATTTGCATAAGGCAAATGTGGATCAGCGTGGGTTTAAAAAAAAAAAAGGAACAGGCCGTATTTCCAGCTTCCTAACTATGAATTTAAAATATTGTTGTATGTAAACTTTTTTCGTAATCTTGTACAGTATTCTCCACTGTCAAGTGCATCATGGGTTGACGGACAAAAAAAGATAAGTTGGTGGTTAAGACTGTTAAGAATATTATGTTTGGAAGGAAAATAGTGTACGATTTATCTAATCTTGTATATAATGATACTATTCAAATTAGCTGTATTCCGAAGTTGCTACTCTTCACTTCAGTTTTGTTTGATATTCTGGGTTATGTTTTGAGCCAGAACTTTTAATGAAGTGCAATACTGGGTGTGCCTCCTATTTTGCAGCTGTTTAACCTATGGAATGTATGTCAATAAAGCCACTGTACATTTTTATACAGTAGACAGTCATACTCTCCCCTCTTCTAAATGTCATATCTTTTCTGTTGTCTGGAAGCGGGAAGGAGTCTGGCGCCTGCAGTGAATGATGGTGGGTGTACATCCTATTTGCAGCTCTGTTTAAAGAAAAAAAAGAAGAAAAAAAAAGTACCAAATCCTTCAATGATACAAAAAGTAACAAAAAACCTCACAGTGAGACTGATTACAGCTGAATGGATTGAGGGGCCAGTCGTCACACCAAATAAAATTGTGCACCTGTAATGCTTTTCCCTAGTAGGAGGCAGGGGGATTTGGGGGGTCAGGGGAACAGAGTGTGAAAAAAAGCAGCTGCTGTTATATAAAAAAGCTTAATACTTGTGAATCTGCTCTGTAATATCTGTGGTGGATGGAGTTGAATGGTAATAAACCAGGTTCTCTGTTTCGCAAAGTATACACTGTGTCATTACTTAATTAGCGTTGACCTTTTCCCTGAAATGACCCACCTGTTGGTATTTGGTTTGTTTATAGTAAAGACAGACGGTGTCAAATCTAGCTGAAGTATTCAATGGATCATGTACACATAATTTCTGTAAATAAATAAAGAAATAAAAAGCTGAAACTCCTGCTGCCATTGCAGAGAGGAGTAAAATGAGAAGATGTGTTACTCTTCTATTATTTCTGGGTATCAAACCGAAAATATTTAAGTGAAGTCTTACTCCAGGGGTCAATAAAGCCTCCTGTTGACCTATATTACTGAATGTGGGCGACATCTTTTTTGCTTGTGACTCCATAAACAAAGTAGTGTCTACTTCTGACTCATCACCATCTGTTACATGTGAAAGCATACGTAATATTCAAAGAAATTTTACTTTAAGAAGTAAAATATTCCAATGACTCACTTGAATAGAAGGCAAAGATAGGGAAAATTCCCTTCATCATATTTATCTTGTGACCCCTTGTGGTTGAGAACTGTTTTTTTGTATATACCTGTATTTGTTACCAAGATCTGTATCACTTGAATTGGGTGAAATGGTTTGCATATGGCAGGAGGAAAGTTATATGATTGAATTGAATTGTCTTTAATATTTGTTTTGGGTGAACACTTTGCTGATATTATTATTTATTACTTGTGTTTAATCAATATATCAAGAAACAGGGCCTCTGCTTAATTGTGACAGCATTTGTAAACAATATTCAGTATAATTCACATGTAGCCTACAGTACCTATAGCAATCCACAAATAAGTAGTGGGGTACAGTCATCACCACATACACTGTACATTTCTTCACTTAAATACTCATACTCAAATAGTGACAGCTTTATCTTACCAAAAATGGATCACATTAAGTTCACATTAATGGCAGCACAACGTGACATTTACAGTATGATTAGCCTATCTGATCATTATATATTCACTTGTTGGAATTATTAAAATAAGTGGAAGTCAACATGTATAACAAAGATGATTATTAAACAATATCACTACTAGTAATATTCCTTTGTAGAAGATATTCAGAAACAGATAACCAAGTCCTTACCAGGGGCAGAGCTAGGGGGTGCCTTTCAGGGCTGCAGCCACCAATGTTTTCTCAAAGGCCCCGAATCTATAAAATGTCATTTTTTCTGAACAGTGACATCAACCAGCTGCTGGCTGAATCTGAGTGAGTTCATAACAACTATGATTAAGAGTGAAACTTCAGAAGACATTTTAGTTGAGGCAGTGTTACAGGGTGAAGTGCAATTAAAAATAAATGTAATATTTTAGTTTTCTTTTTGATATAATTCCTTATTTCCTTAATAAACATGTTAATAAGGGCCAAAATAAATCACTACTACTTCTAAGGTTTGCAGTAGTCATAGAATGTAGTAAAATTAAATTATACGCATGTAAAAAATAAATAAATAAATAAATAAAAAAGGTCCTGGCTCTGGGTGCTCTGGGTTTAGCCCCGGATCGTGTGTAAATGTAAAGGCAATATAAAGCAATATAAAAATATATTTAAATACAATTAAAACAGTTGATTGGAAAATAAAATCACGAGTGTGTATCTGTGATCATTTTTACACTACAGAGAACATAGTTTTTAGCCATCAGCGTGAGTCATGAGATAAGTCATCAGAGTGAGTCATCTCTCCTTATACAAGATCTTCATCAACAGCCATTTCGCATTGCATTTCCCACAATGCACCGCTGCTCTCAACACAACACTTCGCCATTTCAGGCTCAGGGGGCCGCAACTAACTCCTGAGAGGGAATTAGGTCAACTGAACGGTGGTGACAGGCTGCGGGGCCGTTTCTTCAGACGATAAACGGCACTAAATCCTTTTTTTATCGTGAAAAACAGAACTTGGTTATTGTGCTCCGATGCGTGTTATCTGGCTGCTGCGAATGAGCTTTTCCAGCGTGGGCCCGGGCTGAAGTGTCAAGTCGGATTTTCTGCTAAAAGCGAGAAAGATAGCAGTGTAAACAAGGTAGGATGGGCGGACAAGCTGAGCGCTAAGCTAGCAAACATCTACGTATAAAAATAAACTCTCTAGCATTTGTCAATTTAAGTCCTGAATAGTAACTTTTATCACCCGGAAGAATATGTATTACTCTCATTAAACTACCTAACTAGCTAACTAAACTGTTGAAGCTACTTAGATTCATTGACGGTATCACCATTGTAGCTAACTTAACGAGCAGCGCAAGAAAAGTCATTGCTCATGTAAATTAACCAGAGTGCATGTGTGAAATAAAGTGCATGTTATCTATCTAATGAGACGTTTTGCCTCCGTCTAATGTCAATATTTTGACAGCCACCTGCCTGAGCATGGCATGGTAGCATGGTAAGTGTAGCTGAAGTGAGCCGCATATAGCAACACACAAGTTATGAATTAAGCAGTGTCAGGTTTAATGTTTCTGCGTAATGTAACCATCATATTTATATAACAGTTATATATTTATAGAAATACAAGTTTTAACTGTTTTATATCTATGGTTTAGATAGTCGATGTCTTCGTTTAAAATGTATCAAAGAGAGATAATAACATAAAAACAAAAGTAAACCATCATCAACAACAACAAAAACACAAAACGGAGAAAAGGTTATTGAGCTTTAATGCACTTAATAAAATATTCCAAATTAAATGCACTTTTTAATTTTTTTTATAAATGATTTAAATCAAATGACTGCAGATGTTAAAGTAGTCAGTTTGTTTATATCAGTGGTGCATGCGTCAGTACAGTACATAGATGTTCATAAGTGATATGAAGTCTGTAAAACTCGTAGAAGGATGTATGACTGGTTTAGAACTGGATGCATCAAGTTACCAAGCAAAGCCCCTGCTAAGATTAGTTTATGTAACTAGTTAAAAAAGAAAGGATCAAATTACTCAGTCATTGCTCTCTACATTATGTACCCATACAGAGGGGGAAATACGTCTTCAACACGTGGACATTTTTCAGCACACGTATTTCTCTACTGCAGCTGTTCACATGTAAATAAGACCAGACATTGGTAATAACTCAGTAAGGCAACAAAGCTAAATTAAGCACTACATGCAATGCATTGAATTGAAATGACAGAGGAAGAAAGTGTCAAACAAGCTAAGTGAAATGAAATTGAATACTTTGTGGAGAAGCCTTTTTTTCTTCTTGCCTTTTGCTTCTTCCACTAGTGCATAATGACTCCAATGGTACTTATGGGAACATATTGGAGTTGAGAAATCAGTTGGTCTTGTTGCCATGGTTTTGGGAGAGGTCTTTGCCTTTTAACCAACACGAGATGGTTCTTATATGACAGCGTGATAACAAATGAAGCATTCACAGATGGCTAACGCTTTTTTTAAATAGTTGAAATACTAATAGCCACATTGCCACAGTGCTTTTTCTTACTGCATGTTCAAAACTTTATTTCTCTGTCATTCCAATTTAATGCACATAACATGTTTTATTGATTGAACTGTTATACTTTTGCACTGCACTGGAAATCTGCTAAAACAAGTGCTGGTATTTGGAAGAGGTGACCTACGATGAAACACAAAACAGCCATTAGGATCAGTTTTCACACCAGTTAAGGACCACTGAATGGACTTATTAAACAATATAGCAACATGTATATTGTGTATTTACAAAGCTCTGTGTTTTGTGGTGCTGGTCTATAACCAGCTGTTTTACCTCCATGTTTCAGGATGAAGAGGATGAAAGGAGGTGAGGAGGACAGCAGTGGCTCTCCCAGTGAGAGAACACCTGAGGCTTGTAAGAAGGTGCGGAAGCAGGTGGGCGAGGATTCGGAGACAGCTGAAGCCAGTGAGACGTCAGACTGTAAGTGGGCACAACTGCCTCAGGAGCTCCTGCTCCACATCTTCCAGTACCTCCCTCTGCTGGATCGGGCTTATGCTTCTCAGGTGTGCCGTGGGTGGAACCAGGCTTTCCACATGCCCGAGCTGTGGAGATGCTTCGAGTTTGAGCTTAACCAGCCAGCCAGCTCTTACCTGAAAGCCACACATCCAGACCTCATCAAACAGATTATAAAGAGGCACTCCAACCACCTGCAGTACGTCAGCTTCAAGGTGAGACTGGAAATGCAGATGGTTTGAAATTATTACAATTACCGGCATCCATGACGTGTAAAAATATTTGTTCTGAAAATGACATGCAGTCTTTGTGTTGCAGGTGGACAGCAGTACAGAGTCTGCAGAGGCAGCATGTGACATTCTTTCACAGTTGGTGAACTGCTCACTGAAGACGTTGGGGCTCATCTCTACAGCCAGGCCCAGTTTCATGGAGGTTCCAAAGGTATAATTACCATAAACACAAGGGGTCTTATAGTATTCTGTTTTTCAGAACTGAAAGAGAAATCAAAGGAGCTTTTGTTCTTCCAGTCCACAGTCTAATTTGATTGACTATACGTTGCTAAAGCATTTCTGCGGTGCCCTTGGAGCTGTGGCTGAGCATGTTAGTAGAGAGGAGAGTTTTTTTATTTTGCTATCTGAGGATGGGGCTGAAAAGCAGTGTCCATTCTCACGCTGTCCAGGGACAAGGATGTAATTACCTCAAAGCCTCAGAGGGAAACACAGTTTTCAGTTTTCAGTTTTTATTTTGTCTCTCTTGAAGCAGTTTGAGATCTTTTCATAAACTCTTGAAAGTCGGTGTCCTGGGAAGCTGTCAGCAATAAATGTGTTTTAAACTTGAAGTGTTGTTGTCATAGGAACTTGAAACTTGACACATACATACAGTTCTTGTGTCCCCGCTTTCTCCATTTCCCAGTCTAAAGGATTTTATTTCTAAGGACAGCTGATTCTTTCTTATGCTTGTACAATTTTTAGTCTGTCTTTTTTTCTTCTTCATCTCAAATCCATACAAATCTAAGAGGAGGACAAAGGGGAACAGCTGTTTTTGTTTTGACTAAGAGGAGAATCCAACACTTTCAGTCATTAACTAAATCAAACATACTTAATTTAGCGCCTTTCTTTCTCTGTCCACAGTCTCATTTCATCTCAGCTCTGACTGTGGTGTTCGTCAACTCCAAATCGTTGTCCTCGCTCAAGATCGACGACACACCAGTAGATGATCCATCCCTGAAGGTGCTGGTGGCCAACAACAGCGACACCCTGAAACTGCTGAAGATGAGCAGCTGTCCTCATGTCTCCCCAGCAGGTACAGAGGGATAAAAACTTCTTGTAGATGTCTCGGTGCTTAAAATGAGAAGAAGCAGCTTTGTCCTGGTTTTTGTTTGTGTATATTTTCTTATTTTTTTTCTCATGGATGACTTTCAGTTGCTTTCAACAATTTTACAAGCCATGGCTATGTTGCATTTATAGTCAAATATTTTTCATTTCCTATTTTGGCTCACAAGGCTTTTCCATTCAGTAGCTTATTTGGAGCCTGCAATTTTCATGCCTGGCCTTGAACAATGTTGTCATTTTATGTGGTAGACATCGCATGATATGCATGAATGAGCTTTTGTGTTGTTAGCTGGTTTCTCCCTCTTACATATATTTTCCTGGAACTGTTTTTAATTGTTCTTTGTGATGTCTGCCGATTCAACTGCAACATTGTCTGACTTCTTTGTGTTTCTCCTCTTTTAGAAACTTTTAGAAATTCTTTATAATTTTTTAAACATTAAAGACAAGATTTGGTGATGAATTGCATTAAAAGACACAATCTGTCCATATTTGCAGGGATCCTGTGTGTGGCAGATCAGTGTCACGGGCTGAGAGAGCTGGCGCTGAACTACCACCTTCTGAGTGATGAACTCCTGCTGGCCCTCTCCTCAGAGAAACACGTCCACCTGGAGCACTTGCGTATTGACGTTGTGAGTGAGAACCCAGGCCAACACTTCCACACCATCAAGAAGAGCAGCTGGGACGCCATGGTGCGGCACTCGCCCAAATTCAACCTGGTGATGTACTTCTTCCTCTATGAGGATGAGTTCGGCCCTTTCTTCAATGAGGAGATCCCCGTCACACACCTCTACTTTGGCCGCTCGGTCAGCAAGGAGGTCTTGGGCCGAGTTGGCCTCCACTGCCCCCGTCTGGTGGAGCTGGTAGTGTGCGCCAATGGCCTGCGTCCTCTGGACGAGGAGCTCATCCGCATTGCGAAGCACTGCACCCAGCTGTCAGCCATCGGCCTGGGTGAGTGCGAGGTTTCCTGCAGCGCGTTTGTGGAATTTGTGAAGATGTGTGGCCGCAGGTTGTCTCAGCTGTCCATCATGGAGGAGGTGCTGATTCCAGATCACAAATACTCACTGGATGAGATCCACTGGGAGGTTTCTAAGCACCTGGGCCGTGTCTGGTTTCCAGACATGATGCCAACCTGGTAAAGAACAGCCAGAAATCACACAGAGTTCAGTGTTTCGAATTTGAGGCGAAGAACATTCATGGCCTCCATGTGTGCGTTAAAAAAGTCTTTAAATGCTCAGCAGAAGTTGAATGTTTGGTAGCAACATGGAGAGCATGAACTTATTGAACTGTGTGGAGTGTGAGGGCAGGGATGTGATGTGGCACCTGACTGCTACACAATGTTATCATGTCATGCAAACACCACAAAACTCTCTGCCTGTTATCTTCCACGTGGACTGTAAAAACCTGCTTTGCAGAATCCAGGGACAGACGTCACCAGGCTGGCTTCTTCACACGTTGACCTATCAACACACAGATCATTGCAGGTGGAAATATTAGACAAAAGCAATGTTTTTATAACTGGCAAAATGAGTTATGTGGACATTGTAGCCTGGTCATGATTATCTATATTATGAGGTGTGTATGTGTGTGTGCGTGTGTGAGTGTGTGTGTGTTCAATGTTTTTAACATTGTGGAGTAATTGAAATTATTAGGTGCACAATTGCATGTATCACTACCACTTGGCCTACTTAAATCCAGTCTGAGATAGCAGCTCTGCACTCTGTCACACAGTATGGCATCAGAGGTATTTGTATACCGTAGTTATGAGACAGAAGGTTTTTTGTCAGGTGTAGTCAAGGCGGGTATTCACTAAGTTTGAAGAACAGGGGCTGGGTCCTACACCTCATTTTGAACTAATGTAAAACATAGGAGCAGTTATGTTGCTGCAAAGAAAACATGACTGCTAAAAATGTTGGAAGTTGGTCAGGAGAGAAAGAGAAATATGTATATAAGTCTATATTTGTGACGTGAAGGTATACAGTGTTGATAAATGATTTTTTTTTTCTTTTTTCTGCATCACATAACTTGACTAAATTAACAAATTTAGTTTAAAGATCATTTCTGTGTACAGGTATAGATATCCTAAGCACCTTACATGAATACCAAATGCTAGTCAGGACAAACAAAGGCTTTGTGTTTTTGGGTGTCTAAACATCCAAATGAAAGCAAAGAAACATCATAATAGTCCAATATATCATAGTTGGACCCAGATTATAGTGCTGATTATTCCAGCTGTACTGCGGCTCTGTTGAATCAGAGACTGAGGACAGTTTATTGAAGAAAATACCCAGTCCGATAAATAATTGTGTATATAAATATAGATAGTGCAGAGAAATGTCTGAGGTAGATATTGGTAAGTCTCCAACCTTCATGGTCAGATTGCTTTATAATCATTCAGCAATAGGCTAGTCTCTGTGGCTGTTAGCTTATAATGCGCGCTGGGAATGCAAAACTAATCCTTTGTGTGGCTCAGGTGCATTCAGTGAATATTTCCTATATAGGTTTCATTTGTATCTTCTGCTATTTGCCTGTTCAAGCTCTAATTCTTGGTCCTGTCGTGAATATCTGCCCTCTTATTAGCCCACGTTTGCTCTGTATTGTGTTAACTCATCGTACACACAGGAGAGGAACAGTGTTCATCGCGTCACTACAAGCATCGATTTTGCAGATATCGCTAGCGCTCCTGTCCCGAAACAACAACAACAACAACAACAACAAAAAACCCCACCCATTCATTTCAGTTCAGAAGAGATTTGGCAAGTCAGATGAGTGAAACAAACATTTTTTCCTTTAAGAAGGAAGTCAAATGCATCTGTATATAAAACGCTGTGTGTTTGATTATTATTGTGAATAGAAATGTACTTATTTCTTTATTTCACCCTCTGTCAGGGTTTGAAGTTTCCTTAACTGACAGCTCGTGTCTTTTATAAACCAGATTGCGAGTTATCCTTTGTTAGATGGATCTTTTTCATACTGTACTCATTAGAGAACATAAACTGTGTAATTTATTGATATGGATATTGCTTTTGTAATTAATTTGTGTTTTTCGGTAATACAAAAGAAGCAAGAATCATTTAAAAAAAAAAAACAGCAAGCAGACCAGCAGTGAGATTTTGGTTTTGACACTTCCACCCCACTCTTGATGGTTTTGTTGCACACAGGCGGGTCCAAAAGTTTTAAAATTCACTACAACAAACTTTTAAGCATTTACCAACACACTGGAGCTATTTTAAGTCATTTGCAAAATTACTAAGCAAAACCTGAAGTGATCACACTCCAGTTTGTCAGTTTAACCCTGCGCACAGTTCTGCACATGAACGCCACAGTGTTTTTTGTTAAATTGTGTGAAAGGGTTAATTTGCCAACATGACGATGACACTAAAAAATACACTGACGTTTTGCTTCACTGGCTTGAATTTCAGGGAAGAGAAAGGAGTGCTTTCCCCTCCACAGTCACCAGATGTGAGCCCTGCTGATCATCATTATGAAAACTCTAAAAAGTTAACATCAGATTAACAGGGGTCTCTTACCTGGAGTGACAGATTGTAAAAATTGGCAATAAGGTAACCAATTAATAAGCAAGTGTGACCATTTTGTGTCAGTATGTTATTAAAAACGATGTAGTTATGTTAGAGAATAATTAGTTGTCATTAGTGGACAAACTTTTGGACAATCCTGCATGTGTTTTATTTTCCTGCCATTCTTTCTTCCTTTTTATCGTTTCTTCCATATATGTCACGTTGGAAGTGCAAACGCAATTGGACTGAACTAACATTTAGTAGTATTGGTCTGACGTGATGGCCTCTGAGCAGCTCAGTAACATATCTCCTGATTATTTTTCATGATTTTTGCTGTGGATAAAACAGTTGCCGTTACAGCAGCTCTAAAGCGAAAGTTCTTCAGCTTCTTTTTCAACTTTTTGAAGGCAGTGTCTCAAAACTCATTTACAACACTTTGCTGTTGGTCTTTATTGGCTTTAATTAGAAAATTCAGCCAGATGAGTAAAACGTTTCACAGAGAGGAAGAGGGAAATGTATTTATCTTTCATCATTAAGATGTAATTGTCCTCCGATAAGTTTATTAGGAGTAAACTTGTGTTGACAATGCTGTCCTTTTAGTTTTGCTTCCGTATGGCAATTGCTTTGTCTGCTTTGCTTTACTGGTCACCTGTCATGAAATTGTTTTTGGACATGTGATCTTATACTGATAATAAAAAATTGTGAATGTACTCTTCGTACCTGTTATCCCTGTTTTGTTTTTCCATTTAAATTGCAATAAATAATAGTGTACACACAAATAGTAAATAAATAATAAAAGGAATTCACAATTAAGCCAGTAAATGTATTTTGAAATGAATGAAACAAGAATTAATACATGGTGGCAGCTCTGTGAGAATGTACTCATGTAGAGAGGTGCTAAAAGCTAGCTAAATGCTAACATGCTCATAATGACAAGAGATACTGATGTTTAGTGGTTATAATGTTTAACCATGTTAGCATGCTAACATTTGCTGATTACATTAAAACACAGCTGAGAATAATTGATTCTGCAGGAATTTGGTCATAAACCTACAAATCCTTCAATTAGAAACTTTGACCTGATGATGGCGCTAGATGAAAAGACAGTATCCCCAAACTTACAGCTCACCCTAAAGGGGGCATGAGTGCGAGTACCAGATCCACTACCCATCCAGTAGTTAATACATTTCACTAAATAACATAAATGTCCAACTCCTGGTAGTACAAAAGGAAATGTCTCCAAAGTCATGGGGAGTCATTGTCCAGGGTTCATGGATACCTGTACCATGTATCCTAGCAACCAGTAGTTGCCGAGATATTTCACTTTGGACTAAACTGTGAACCGATTAACTGTAAAGTACATTGAAAAACATGAAGTTGTTGATGTTTAATAGATGAAAAGATCAAAATCAACAGTTGAACATCTGCACTTATACTGTACACATCTGGATTCATAGTAGGGCTGGGCGATATGGACAAAATCAAATATCAGAATATTTTTGACCAAATACCTCCATCTTAATATTGACAGTTGGTGCTTTCACAAATTATGTACACAATGAGATTTTTGATCAATAATTATCAGTCATGTGGACATGATGTCAGTGGGCAAAGTTAAATAATGGAACAGCTAAAACAGTCTGGTAAGTTCAAAACATTAAATAACTTTACTGTAATGAAGCCTTTAAAACCTGGAACAGACAACACTTACGTCATATCACCATATTACAATATATAATATATCACCCAGCCCTGATTCATAACAAAACATCAGACCTGTACTTTATTACTTTATTTAATTTGTAATGTTTCAGTATCATTCACACATTCAAAGTATCTTTAGACCTTATAACTGTACTAAAAGTGTGAAAACAGAGCTGTTTGAAAACATTGCTAAAAAATCTCAAATGCATAAAACACAGCTTATTAAGATGCAAAAACAATTAACTTTATACCTGCCGTGCTTTTCAATAGCTTGTGTGAAAAATGCAAATCATCTACTCAATAGACCTCATGGGTTCTTGTGAGATTGTTTTCTTCTAAGTGTCAATAATTAACTTTTTAACTTTCATTATTTTGATAAATTACCTAAAATCAAAAACATACAGACATTCACCAGTTTTCAGCTTCTCAAGTGTAATTATTGTTAATATCTTTGGCTTGTTAGTTGGGAACATTTTGACATGGTACCATCACATAACCAAAAGAGAAAACACCAGATGAATCAATAATGAAGATCATTTTTAATTGTAACCCTGGATGTTAACCCTTTGGTCCGAGTGAACGGTTAAGGCAAAGGCACCTCGTCATATGTAATCTGCACATATGGAGGCTTCATCGGCAGATGCCAGTACTCAAAGTTATAGTAAAGGTAGAAGCTCTTTTCCATCGTAATCTTTTTATAAGCCTCCAACAGACTGATGGCAAAGTCTATAAATGACTGGTGTGGTCTGAATGTGTGGTAAAAGTTGCGGATGTCCATGGCCAGATTCTTCAACGCAGGCTGTCCAAATATGGCGCTGTCATTGCCGAGGTAGGTGGGCTCTCCGCTGTACAGGTAGATCTTGGTGTAGTTGGTTTGCGATCGGCTGGACAGTTTAGCTCCCATGTCAGTGAGTTTCCTGTATGTGCGGTGGACAAACTGGGAGCAATCATAAGACTCAAACCACACCGTAGCATTAGGACTGGGGTCAGAAACAACTGTCCATGTCTCATAGTAGATCCCAGTCTCGTTGTCTTCCTGGATCCACTGGGACAAGTAATTGAACTCGGCCCCTGGAGAAAGAAAGAAGTGCAAAAAAATGATCATTTGGAAGGTGTAAATGTAACTGGTTTCCAGAGAAAGTGAGTCTATAAAAATAGTCACGGTCACAGAGTGGCTATTTTCTAGATCTAACTCATTTATTTCATGGTCATGTGAGGTGTTGGAGCACTTCCCAGAATGCAATGGGCAAAAAAGGGAAGGAAAACAGGTTAGTGCATGTCACACCACCTGAGCTGCGGTGGTGGAAGGAAACCAGAAGAAACATAGGTACCTCTTAATACCAATAACCAGGACTTAGTTACTGTGTCTTTGCCTTTACTGTATCCAGTCATTATCTCATCAAATCTTTAGAATGGGTCAAAAATATACTGTTTCATGTTTTAAAAAGTTGGGACTAGTTTCAGCCATGGTTTAATACATGTCTTGGTTCTCCAATGAGTGAGAGTGATGTGTGTTTAATCTGTTTTGGACAATAATGGAGCTCTATGGCAGACAGGAAGAAGCTATGTTAGGATTCGACTACACAGGAAACATTTGTTATTATATAATTTCATTGTTGGTTTTGCTAATTGAAAAAAGTAATAAAATGGAATAATTGATTTCTGGACAGATATTCATATTACCTCTTGTCCTCTATGAGCGAAGACACAACATTACACATGTGAAGTCTTACCACTGATTTCTCCTATTTTCTCCAACGTGCCATTTTGGGACCAGTGTAAGTCATCGATGCCTTCAAAGAAGCAGGCTGCTCCCTGGTTGCACCAGAAGGGTGGGTACACCTCTGGTCTGATGTGAGGGAAGGTGCAGTTACCCAGCTGAAAGAGCTCGTACCACTCTATGGTGTAGTTGGTCCCCATCTCATAACTGCTGAACCCAATAGCATCATGCATGATATGCTGCGAACCAAGAGGACACATTTTATTGCCTGTCATGGATGTGTTTTATGTGCATGTGCGTGTGCAGGGAGGGAAGTGTGCTCCCTTTGTTTCTATAAATGAAGTTGCACAGCTGCACTTCCATTTTAACAGTACAACCACATTAGATTAAATTGTCACATATCACGTGTTTTACCATCTGTAGAAACACAGTACATCAATGATTTCACAATTACATTCATCTAATAATACACTTCACAACCAATATTCCTGCTAATGTCTTCTAAGAAACTAAATTTTGCTGTCCTTTTTTAAATATAATTATTTCCACTGACAGCATCTGTTCTAATTTATGATGAGTGATAAACAACAGGAAGGTGATGCAATCCTGACTCTAACCTTTGTGTCTGTGTGCATGTTTCATTGCTAAAAACAGATGGATTTATGTACTTACAAACTTCCCCAGCAAATCTCCATACTTGAATTCCCACACAGGAGTTTGCAGTCGATAAACTGATATTACATCCCACTCTCTCATTCCGGGAATCTGTCCATCCCGGTCACCGGTGGGGCAGAAAGGGTAGACAGCTTTACAGTATGGGTCCACATCAGGGCGATAATCATAACGTCTGTTGATGACACAAGAGCAAGTCAGCACCAAAGAGGGTTTATACCACTACACTAGGTTTTTCTGACGCATGGCTAGCCACTGTTATGTTATTCAGTCCAAAAACTGACAAGTGCTGGTTTCTGAAACAGACAAAAGGGTTTTTATAAATCTGAACAACTATGTGTAGTACGTGAGAGAGCCTAAACAAGCCACTTGTTTTGTATTGATATCCATTATCCAAAAACTGTCATAAATCCGGCATGTCCAAAATATTCCATAGAGGACCGTGTGCCGGCAGGTTTTTGTTCCAACGAATCAAAAGCACACGATTAAACCAATCAACTGTCTGAAGTTTTGTTTTTTTTGTTTTTGCGTTTATTTTACAGAGGATGGCATAGAAGCTGACAGGAAATGGGGGAGAGAGAAGGGAATGACCTGCAGCAAAGGTCCCTTGCTGGAATCGAACCAAGGACGCTGCTTATTATGTGGCATGTGCAGTAACCACTCGGAGATCACTTGATTAGATGACTCAAGCCTGGTGTGCTCCTGCTTGGTTGGAATGAAAACCTGCAGCCACATGGAGCTTTAAGGAATATAGTTTGGACACCTCTGTCATAAATATAAAAACAAATCCCAAACATCCAAAAGAAGAAAAACCCTCCAATTTACATTTTGTCAACTTGGAAGAAAGATCAGTGATATCTGTCTGTAACCATTGTCCTTTTTTAAAATCAGGTTAAGAAGTTTATGATTGTGTTATGTCACATAATTTTTGCAAGAATGTTCTAGGTTATGTTTAACATAGCCTAACAAATAATGAATACAATTAATTGATATCACTACGTAAACAACAATCACTATCTGCATCCTAACACTGTAGTATTGTTGCACGAAATACTTGTCAGCATCTTCTAAATTGAATGCATTTTCTGACTACTCAGAAATATTTCCGAGTGCAAAGCTTCCAGAGTCACGTGAACGCACCACACATGTCTCTACAAGTTGACTAGTTGACTATTATCTCTAATTACTGAGTGTAGCAACACATGATTACCTCGTTAAGCCTTTTCCCCACAGTATTCATAGACATGTCTAGTTTGGGGAAAAGTTAACTCTAAAACAGACCTAAAGCGAGTTTAAACTGGGTTAGTTTGACACAGACAGAAGTGAGTGAGATTCAGTGAGTACCTGTAGGGAACCGGCCACTGCTGCCGCCTGAACTGAGCCCCGACATGAAGAACCAGGAGCAGGTTTAACCACAGGAGCGCCTCGGTGCGAGACATCATGTCAGACAGATAGCTTTCTCATGATTCTTCTACCCTCCGAGCTGACTTCCTCATTATTGATCACATGACTGTTTTGTTGATGAAACGAGAGCGCATGACGAATGTAGCATTCAGGTGCCGTCAGAATAATCGTGAAAATGAGTGCCGGGGTTGGAAAATGCACGTGAACGCCCCCTCAAATCGGAATAATAAATCAGAGAGTCGCAGATTTTTTTTAAAATTAATAAAAAATCATTTACATGTACTCTATACTACATGTACAAACAGGTCTAAATAATATAACAGTCGGCCAAAAGATGACTTCATGTAGCCTACGCAAAAACATAGCAAAGGATGTTGGGAGAAACTTTTTTTTCCTAATTCAGATATTGACTATATTTTTTTTGCTCACGTGTAATTTGTAATATGGTATTAGGTTGTAAGTGTTATGTTAGCTGCTCTGTACGTAGAACGACCTTGATTAGTTAAAAAAAGAAGTTATTTAACAGCATAGACCGCCATTATAAGTCTGGTAAAGAAACATTGTAGTGGTTTTAGGGTGGTGCAGCAACAATTGTGTGACAAAATTACAACACATCATCTTTGTGGCGTCCGTGTTTCAACATCACGACTTAAAAGCTCATGAACACATAATTACTTCTCCCATGTGATCCCAACTCCGAGAAGCACGTGAACGTCCTCCTGTCCAAAATTAAGTGACTAAACTGTTCAGGAATACATGAACTAATGAATGAATGAATAAACAGATAAATAGTATGAATTATAGGAAGAATACAAACATATCTCTCTATTTCGACAACCAAAAAGCAATGAAATACATATGTCAAATTGAAATAATCAGCCTATCCACATCAATCTACCATCTATATAAACTCTTCATAGAAACTAAATTTAGATGTTTGATCTTATTGTTTTGATCTTCTTCTTAAGTCACAATTACTGTTTTTTCTCATTTTAAATTATGTTTTATATGTTAATTTGTTTTTATTGACAAATAGGTATTTGTAGGTTAGCTTTTGAAACTGTTGATTAAATTATTTTATATATTTTATTTGACATTTAGGCTATAATAAAACATTTTTTGTTTTTCAATAGGCTACTCATTCCTGAAAAGAAAATCGAATGACCAAAAGATACACAAACCCCCTAACCTATCAGAAAATAACCAGAACACATTGGACGTTGGACATATTTACTGAGACATCAGTAGACACTGTTATGTATGAGTATAACATTTAAAGGTGTTTTTTCTTTATAAGCGTCCAAATCTGTAAAATAATAATGTCATTAGAATTTAAAGCCATACTAATGAATTTTATTAACAGTTAAAGACCATTGTAAATATTCATGACAACTAGTTTTTTAAATCCACTTTAGGCCTACTCTCCAGAGGAAGCAAGAAAGTGGACATTTTTTGTGAGTTGCTGTTTTAAGGTCAGGAATCCAATAAGATGAATACAGATGAATAATTGACTAATAAGAATATATGAATGATTATTACTTTGCTATAATTGTACTTGTGTTAAACCGGATAGAATGTTTTCTTGTAGCAGAGGAGGCTGCAGTAATCAGGTCTGTGCACAAGAGGGCGGTAATGTACAGAGGAGCCTAAACACAACGCATCATCTATTATTCAGAAGAAGAAGAAGAAGAAACTGACAGCCAGTCCGCCATGCTCACCCTGCTGCACCACTGTGGACGCAACTTGCTGACATTCAGCACGATCCAGGCAGTGAATAAAAGTTATTACAGTTCACAGATGGCTAAACGCGTGGCTGTGGTGCTGGCGGGATGTGGAGTTTATGACGGCACTGAGATCCATGAGGCCTCCGCTGTCCTGGTTCACCTCAGCAGAGGAGGTGCAAGTGTAAGTTAGAGGCAGTTTGATCTGGAAGTATTCATACAATGTGTGTGTGTGTGTCATAGGGGTATGTGTGTACACTGGACACTGCTCAGAGCACAATAGGCTACATGAGGACAAAGGAAGGATCCAGACAGATGCCCTTATATCTGTAGTTTTGTAAATTTGAGTTACTGAGAAAACCTCTTGATCTGTTGGTATACTTATGGTATATTTTCAGTAAATATCCATAGGCTATATGAGGAAGTAGGCTACACACACACACACACACACACACACACACACACACACAATAGAACACTCAGAAATATAATGAACAAAAGGTTTCTGATTGTAGCCAGACTTTATAAAAGGTGATCACCATTGTAATTGAGATTGCAGTTTAAACAATGAAGCAAATGTCTGATTGGTGATTGTGAGCCTTATACATTTCCCTTAAATTAAATCGTTAAATAACAAGGAAATAGCCTACCACAAATTTATTTTGTAAAATAAGCATACATTGAAGAATGGGACTCAGAGATACAGCTGAAATACGTAGTTGATTATTTAATTAAACATTTCAGAACAATTATGTTAGTTTAGCAAGTTATTTACCAGCAAGTCTGAGCATTTGCAGCTTGTCTTATCATAAATATGAAATATTTGTGTTTTGGACTGACAAAGCATACTATTTCTCAAAATGGGCTCTGGGAACTTGTCATGTGCATTTTTTTATGTTTTAAAAAAAAGTAATTTTACAGACTAAATAATAGATCAAAAAAGGGCCAATAATTATTAATCAGTAATAAAAAATAATCATTAGTTGCAGTCCTTATGGAGTCAGTTGTTTCCCTCCTGGTATTAAAAGCCAGTCCTCACCAGGGTTATTATAGTTAACCAAAACTAAGACTAAAACTAAAACTAGCAATGAAAAAAATAATTTAGTTAACTGAAATTAAAATAAAAACTACAATTTAAAAAAAATGAAAACTAGATAAAAACTACAATTAAAAAAAAAAAAAAAAACCCTGAAAACTAATTAAAAACTACAATGAACAATGTAAAACTAACTAAAACTAAACTGAATTGCGGATAAATTCAGCTTCGTTTTCGTTAGGGTTAGGGTTAGGTTACTTCCTGTCCCGCAGCAGCCGTGGTTAAAGAATGAAACTAAAAAGCACTTGATGATAAACCATATTTGCTGTCACACATTCTTTCATCCTGTTCAGCTTCTACAAATCAAGGCTTTCTCTTAATACCTGAAAAACTAAAACTAAATCAAAACTAAACTGAAACTAGTAAATTCCTTCAAAATAAAACCAAACTAAAACTACTAAATCACTTGTTGAACTAACTAAAACTAAACTGAAAAAAAGCAAACTGAAAAACTAAAGAAAAATAAAAACTAAAGAAAATTTCAAAACTATAATAACCTCTCACCTTTTCTACTCTGCTCCACAGGTAAACATGTTTGCCCCCAACATTGACCAGATGCATGTAGTGGATCACCTGAAAGGTTCACCATCTGAGGGGGAGAAGAGAAACGTGCTGGTGGAGAGCGCCAGGCTGGCCCGTGGAAACATCCAGGACCTGTCTAAACTCAACATCACAGAACATGACGCTATCATCATCCCAGGTTCATTACAGTCACAACAACATAGCAGCCTACTTTCTTACCATAAAGATCTCATTCTGTGGTTACCTGCTTCACCAATTCAGTCTAAATACACTAAAAAGAAAAGATCTGTAGGGTGGAGATGATTTTAAAATATTGTGAATGATCTCAGCCTTTGATCTGATTGAGGACTTCTGTATTTCTTTTCCCTTTTTGATGTTTTTTAGGTGGTTTCGGGGCAGCGAAGAACCTGTGTACGTGGGCAGTGCAGGGGAAGGACTGCTCTGTTAACGCTGAGGTCCAAGCTGTGCTGAAGGCGTTCCATGGTGCAAGCAAACCCATCGGCCTCTGCTGCATCTCACCTGTGCTGGCCGCCAAGGTGTTTCCAGGGTGTGAGGTCACCGTCGGCATTGAGAAGGATGACAAGTGAGTCTGGCTTGCTTGAGCACGCCGTGATTCATTTTAGAGGATTGTTCCACTTTACTGTGTCCCGGGTCTTTGACAATTAATCCTTTTAGTCTGGCTCTCATCAAATTATTTGTTGAAATTTGGGAACATGATAACATCACTATAAAAAGTCTGACAAGAAAAAAAAAGAGCAGTCAGATGATCATCCAGGATTTAAACAAACTTCCACTTTAGTCAAACTTATTCGGGGGAGTATATGATGACAAATGTTAAAATTATTACCCAAAACTGTCTGTTCTAAACATCCATCACAGTTTATACAGACACTTCATATTTGCCATATTCGTGCATGCAGTTTTTCCTCGATTGCTGTAATTTTTCGCATGCTCATTTTAGTTTTGCTTCCCAAGTATAGCTGTTTAGTCTGATCATCTGAGGGCTTGTGTTTCTTGCACTGTTGGACTTTTTTGTAAGCAATGTTGCCATGTTCCTGGATTTCAGAAATCACTACATCATTACAACAGAAATGATCTCCAAAGCTCCAAAAATGAGACCCAAGTTAATAACAACAATAATAATAATAATAAAGTGTTTACAGTGGTAGAAATACACCTTCAAGCAGTTGAACATTATGTGTTGCTTCTTTTTTGTCTTTTCCTCAGGTACCCGAACACTACTGACACCGCAGCAGCCATCACCCAGCTGGGGTGCAAGCACGTGAGTAAAAGTGTCAGCGAGAGCCTTGTGGACGGGAAGACCAAGCTGGTCACAACCAGTGCCTTCATGTGCGATGCACCGATCCACGAGATATTCGATGGAATCGGTGCGATGGTGAAAGACGTGCTGAAGCTTGCCTGATTCTATAAATGATGGTGGAAACAGAAAGCAAAAAAAATGTTTTAGCTTCATGGTAGATCAATGCTAAACCAATATGAAAGAGATGATCAGAAGCACTCCCAGTTATAAAATATACATATTTTAAGTAGTCATGTCAAACCACATGATTTTGCAGGTTTTTCTGTTATTTGCAATAATTTCAGTTTAAATCACTGTTATGAGATTATATTGTGATGCAGTGTATCAGTCTCATCATGTCAGTGTTGATGTAAATTTAGAAAATGAACAAATATGGTATTGTACAGAGTAACTGCAATAAAATAAGGAAAACGTCACTGTTTCAGATCACTTTATTTCACACACATACTCCACAGGAGAAAAAGATTATCTTAAATATATACATTATGTTTATTTCATCCTTGCGCATGCCACTTGGAAAAACATATTAAAATACTTCAAAAATATACATTGGCTTCATGTAAATACTTGTTCATACTTCATTAAAATACTTCAAAAGTTTACATTGGCTTCATAATATACTGTATAATCACAAAACTGTGCTGTACAGCTGCTGATGTGGCTCACTTGTCATTCTCAGATATGAGCCTAAGGTGGAACACTCACTCTCTCTCTCAATGTTTCCTATCACGTCTATCACACCCTCCACCCCCTCTGAGCACAGCACCGTGGAGGCATTTACAATAAACTTCTCCACCAGGTCTTCATGACTCAGTGGCTTCCTCCAGTGGCCGTAAAAGTTATCACACCTGGCTTTGTAACTCTGCCCCTGATCGGTCTCTATCTCAACCTCACAGTACATCTTTTCAAAGCTGGGCTGATTATCCCTTGGTGTCTCCACCTTCACTTTGGACAGGAGCTCCCTCAGAGTGAGCCGGCTAATTTGATCTTCACTGAATGAAGCCACTGTTACTTTGTCATCCAGCAGGGCAGAGCAGGCATTGAACTGAAATGAGTGCCGGGCCTGGTGCTCTGTGGCAGGTAGGGGACAGTCAATGTACTTGGATGGAGGTACTCGAAGTGTGACGCGCCTGATGTGGCTCAGATCAAAGTTACCTGCTGTGTTTTCAAACTTTGCACGGGCAGCGAGAGCAGCGTCCACAACCCAGTGCATCCCCAAATGAGCAGGAATGCGCTTGAAGGCCACATCCTGATCTTCCAGAATCCATTTAAAGCCACTGCCGGCACCATGATCTGCCATTGCTGAAGGGCTGTAGTCATTGTAGTAAACCCCAAAACCACATTCCATATCCAGTATTGCTGAATTCCCCTCCAGTCCCATCTGGGCCAGCTGAGCGGCCTCCAGGCCTCTCCGAGTAGCATTTCCTATGTGGAGAGGTTTTGTTTGTGTGGCAGCGTTGGCTAAAGGAGCCCCAGCAGAAGAGGCTGCGATAGCCAAAGCATGACTGCACTGTGCAGGGGACAGACCGAGAAGCTTAGCTGAGGCCGCAGCGCTCCCCATCACACCCACAACACTGGGAGGGTGGAATCTGACAGAAAGAGGAAGAAAGATGACATTAGGTTCCGTTCAGATTAGGGTTTTATTAGAGTTTGAATTAGATTAGTTAATTAGGCAACTATTTGATACTTGATTAATCCTTAAAGTCATTTTTTAAACATAAGCACCAAACATTCTTTGGCTTCAGCTTCTCAAATGTGAGGCTGTGTTGTTTTTGTTTGTCTAGTCTCAGAACTCACCTTTTAGGGATATTGTAGGCCTCCCTGGAGAACCTCATGAGTCTGCCCTGTACCTCGATGCCAATGTTAAAGGCCAGCAGTAGGTCTAGACCAGACGGCTGGCTGGGCAGTGTCTCTGCCAGGGCCAGCAGTGCAGGTAGCACAGCACCTGAAGGGTGAGTAGCTGGGTGCCAAGTGTCATCAAAGTCCATGGAGTGAACCTAATATCACCAGACAATGTGACAGAACCAGTAATGAACAACAGAGCTGTGCCATGTAAATAATTTATTATGCTTTTATTTGATTTTATTTATGACTTATTGTTTAAACTTACTGCGATGCCATTAACAAAAGCAGCATAATGAGGAGGGAGAGATATTTCTGATCTGCCCCAGACACTGCTCTTCTCCTCTGACTGAAACAACTGCAATCAGATAAATTAATATGAGAGTAAGCTTGGATACAACTCTGAACTCAGTAGTGAAGTCAGTGAAGTAAAACAGACAGTAATGACAGACAAAATTCAGAACAAACAGTAGCATGAATGTGATATTAATTAATTAATCTACTAAGGAAGTACAATAAGTATATTAATAATATAAACATCTCTTAGAAAATGATTAATTAATTACAAACACTGCACAAAAGACGTGGATACAATTACAAATATTCCTTATTCATATTGAGACTTCAGATGAGCCATTGCAGAAACAGTGTATGCAATCCTATTTTGAATTACTTCAAAATTAAATGGTGGTTATATCATTTCCTCACATACTGTCGTGGTTTACTGTACCTGGCTGTACTTGAGAGCCTTGTTGAAGACAGCTGTCCTAGTTCCTAACAGCCCAACACCCAGGGTGTCCAGCATCATCCTTTTGCTCCTGTTAATCACACCATCTGTCAGCTGAGTGGCGCTGAGGGCATGGATAGCAGCTCCAAAGCTCTCTGTAATACCCTGGAAAGATGAAAACAAGGCAAGTCAGTCCTAAAGTGAAGAGCAAACCTGCCCAGAGAGACTACTGTTAAGGATTTAAAAGTTTTAATATGTTGCATCTATTTGTCTTTAAAACCAAAAGTTGTTTAAATCTAATCTCATATAGTGAAATGCAGAGAATGTGACTATACAAGAAAACAGCAGTACCTTGCGTAGCATTGCTGTCGGTGAAAATGTCTTCAAATGACAAAGCATGCAAGTACAGCCGCCTTTTATATGCAATTTTGCTGTCTACACTTGTTTTCCAAATTTCCAAAGTGGCAAAAGCCGACCCCAATGAGAAGTAGGAACTTTCACAATGACTTCATGTCCTCTTCGTCCTCTTCATTTTTCCCCAGTTGTGACTATATTGACCAATCTACTAAATCTCTTGCATTTTCCTAATTTTCATCACAAATACTTCAGCTTGAGGTTTACATGCAGCATTAGATGTTAAATAACTTCTCCTGGTTGTGTAATATTAGGAGAATACAATTACACAAGTGTTAGAAGACTTTATGGTTAAAAAAAAAACAGCTGGGAAAGCGAATTTCCACTGTGAACAGTTTCATTTTGAAATGGCAGACTGGCTCTGTGTGCTGTGGGAAGTTTTAAACAGGGAAATAACCCAAACATATGACCCAAGGAGCTGTTACCACACCACTGGGAAAGTATTGATCATCAGCAAATGTGACCTCAGTTATGGTTTTACTAAATGTTCACGTGAATAATTGGAAAACCTTTCGGATATATTAAACACAGTTTGACCTAAATGCACAGCTGTTGTTATTAATAAATTCTGTCTTAAAACAACAATCAGATGCACAAATGACTGCAGAAAGAGGTTTTCCTTGCTGTAATTATTCCTCCTGCTCAAACTATTAGAAAATCCCTTTCAAATGGCCTTTCAATATAAGTAATAGGGGAGAAAAAAATCCACAGTCCATGTTCTGAGCAAAGATGTATTCAAAAGTTTATCTGAAGATAATATGAAGTTACAGTTACAGTCTTTTTACTAAAAAAAATCCGTCCTCGTGTCTTGACATACAGTGATTTCCTGTTCAGTTGCAGTCGAAGTATAGTGACAAAAAAGGGAGTTTGAGTGCAAAGATTGTAACTCTAAAAGATATTGAGTGGGATTTGACTCAATTGGGCTGCTGAAGCTTCATATTAGTGTCATTGTGATGGCCACAGCCACACAGGGTAAAATCTAACCCACTCATACTCCACTTTAGTTTGATTTCCTACACAGGTTCATTTAATTTGCAGCCAGCCACACCAAACAATTAACATTACACAATATCACACCACACAGTTTGTTTGATTTAGAAGTTGTTTTATTTTGAACCTTCTGTAGAATTTTTCTGTTGTATTAATAACTTCTTTCTTTGTTTGAGTTACCGTGGTTGTGAGAGGTCTCTTCCTGGTGGACTAAAAGGTGGGGCTGAGGGTGGAGTGCTCTTAAATCTTGGGCCAAGCTCATCAGGCTAGACTACTTCCTGCTGTGCCATAGGGGGATTTGGGGTTTAGGTAGGTTGCTTTGTATTTAGTTGTAGTTGGCATCTATTTTGGTTTCCCCTCTGTGTATTATTTGGTTTGGCTAAGCCACTATATATATGTTCCCTTATGTTGTTTCGGGAGGTATGTTCTGTTCTGTTAACACCTCAGTTCTTTTTATATTGAGTTAAGTTATCTTTTGTTGACCTCTTTTATAGTTTGGCTTGGTTTTTGTATAAGATTTCATTTTTGGGGTAAATAAAATGCTATTATTTTGAATTTATATTCCTGTGTCCTCATTGCCTCACTGCTTGATCCCTGACAGTCATATAAAATTCACTTTTAAATACATGCTGGATTTTGTTCCAAATAACTTCCATATAAAGTGCATTATGAAGGGATCTGTTAATGGTCAGAATAAACAGGAGGAATGATTACAGCAAGAGAACCATGGGTCAGTGTTCATTTGGGGACCTGATATACTTGAAAAACTGTGAACCTTTCAGTCTTGAGCGTGTACATTCTTGCCAGTTCTCACTTCTCCAAAGGGCTGTGTGTGTAAGATGCTGATTGCATTTCCATCAGAGTTACAATGGGTGTCACTCACTACTTCCATATTTTCAAATTATTATTTTATTTTAAATTTAGGATTTAGTAGTCCTATCTGAGCTGAAGTTAGATTAGTCAATTAGGCAACTATTTGAAAGTGCTAAACATTCTTTGGCTCCAGCTTCATGTCTTATTTTTTGGGGTTTGGACTGTTGGTCATTTGAAGACATCACCTTGGGCTTAAAAGAAATTGCAATCAACATGTTTCACTATTTTCTGTCATTATATAGACATAAAATGTTAGTTGGAGTCAGACCTTGCTGTGATCAGTTTTACTTTTGTTTTTACTACTTTCTATAAATAAAATGGTTCCTGCAAAACATGTTGACAGTGCGGTGTGTGGACATGTCTCAGCTGATTTTTTAAAAAGCATTTGTCATTGCTGTGAGTAACCTACCCCAAACAAGTCATTCACCACCTCCTGTGTATGATGCTGGTTGCATTTCCACCAGATTTTCAGTGGGGGTCACTCTTTCCATATTTTCATATTTCCAATTCTTTATTTTAAACTTGGGATATCTTACTGTCTGTATGTATTTCAGTGTGTTTGTAAAAACCCAATATAATTAAATTAATTAATTAAATTCTCATCAAAGGATAGGTTACATTTCATGCTTAACTGAACACGAAACAAATAACACTTAATCAAATGTTGGTGCTCGCTTTGAATGATGCTGGACAAGTGACAACACAGATATGATCACCCCCCCTCTCTCTCTGCGTGTGCGTGCGTGTGCGTGTGTGTGATAGAGAGAGAGAGAGAGAGAGAGAGAGAGAGAGAGAGACTCATGCATTCATACACTAGACCACCATAGCTAACTTTAGACAGGACAGTCATGTAATAGTTAAATGTTAATTTAGTAGTCGACCCGCCATCACGCACGCGCACTCACGCACGAGGTGAGCCCAGGCTTCATAAACAAGCCGCTGCCACTTAGTTGCTCACTGTTTCCACTGATCCCACATCATTGCAGCGGCTCAGAGAAGATGGCACTGGCCGACACAGAGCGCGCAGTGTCCAATTGCGGCGACTCGAGCTCCCCATTTTCAGAGATAATTGAGCTCAATGTCGGCGGACAGGTCTACGTAACCAGACACAAAACTCTCATCGCCGTCCCAGACTCACTACTGTGGAACATGTTCAACAAGAAGACACCCAAGGAGCTGGCGAGAGACAGCAAGGGGCGCTTCTTCCTGGACAGGGACGGCTTCTTATTCCGCTACATCCTAGATTATCTCCGGGACCTGAACTTGGTCCTCCCGGACTACTTCCCTGAGAAAAGCCGACTGCAGAGGGAGGCTGACTTTTTCCAACTGCGGGACCTTGCCAAACGCCTCAGCCCCCGGATGAGTAAGGACAACTCAATCAGCGAAGAGATCAGCCAGAGTGACACGGAGGAAGGTGCGCTGCAGTGCGGCTCCTCTGGCGCCATGGAGACTTTACGCACAGTGTCAGTCAGCGGGGCCATGCGCTCCCCCTCTCTTGACTCCAGGAAGTCGGGCTATATCACGATAGGATACCGCGGCTCGTACACCATTGGCAGAGACATCCAAACCGACGCCAAATTCAGAAGAGTGGCGCGAATCACAGTTTGTGGGAAGACGTCCCTGGCCAAAGAAGTGTTTGGGGACACACTAAACGAGAGCAGAGACCCGGACCGCCCACCTGAGAGATACACATCTCGGTACTATCTGAAGTATAATTTTCTAGAGCAAGCATTTGACAAGCTGACAGAGACGGGCTTCCACATGGTGGCCTGCAGCTCCACAGGCACCTGTGCCTACACCAGCAATGATCCAAACGAAGACAAAATCTGGACAAGCTATACTGAATATGTCTTCTGCCGGGACTAATAATGTAATGCTGATGTAGAGATCTAGAGGGGTGGGGGGGTGTCTTCAAAAAGTATTATTTTCGCTGTGTTGAATAGTATTTGTAAAGGGAGAGTGACTGCAAAATATTGCAGGATAGCCAAATAACAGTAATGCCACTTCAGAGGTTAACCAGAGACATAAAATACCCCCAAAACATATTCTAAAAGTGATCTACACAAACAGTCTTTTTCAGATTATGCAGTTTGATTGTTCAAAGTGAGCAGAGCATAGTTTGAGATGACAGACTCATCAAAAGGTGGTGTGGAAAGCACCATGGTCCCCATCTCATAGAAATGCATGTCAATATTTCAGCCATATCCGACTCAGTGCTGTGCGAACTGAACGGCATCCAAGAACTGACGAGCAGCAATTAGTATTCAGTGTCATTGTAACTTTTAGGCTTGCTTGATCACTGTTTGGCCCAGTTTTGTATAATCTAATAGGCACTCATAGCAGTTCTGTCACTGACATGATTGTAAGTGTATGTGCTTGCTTGGTAGAGTTGTATTTGTTAAACCTGTCCAGATGAAATAAAAATCTTCTACCATGTTATTCTCAGCCCTTTGCCAATCATCATATCTTCTTAACTTCTGCACCGTCCTCATTGTGACAAAATCCTGGCATTCACCTCCCTCCAACCTTTTAAAAGCTTACTCAGCGGGGAATCAAAGAGTCAGCCTCAAAGAGATGTGCTCTACCCAGGCACCTCAGCCCATCATGGCACAGAAGCTGCCAGCTCAACAACATCTGTCACAGTGTTTTAACCTAGAAGGACACAATGGAAATGTATGTGGCAGCTATGTGTTGATGTGTTTGTACTTTTTCATTGTGTTCACCGTTACACAAATCCTGGCCATGAAGTTTTCTAGGCTCCGACTTCCCTATTTTTTTCACTTCAAGGCCTTGCATCTATTTCCTATCCAACGTCAGCCCTGTTATTAAATCTCACAAGAAGTAAATATTGCGAGAGGATCCGTTTTGTCACACAAATTCAGCTGCAGGTCATGTGGATGCAAATAGTGCAGCTGTGCACACATGATGTCATTATCATTTCAAGTGTATATAATGAAAGGGTCCAGCTGCACACAAATTGGAGGGTTCACTCTGCCAGGGACTGTGGATAAATGGAGAGTCGATTGGCGCACCTCTATTGTGAGAGCACAATTATTTGACGACTTTAGTGTATAGCCAGAGTTAGATTATGTGTTTCATTCAAAACAGACATGAAAGAATTGGCCTTATATTCAGGGCAGGATTATACAACATCAGGAGCTTATAGTGCAGAGGGAGTGACATAACCTCTGTAGGGGTACAGGGACATCCTCCCAAGGGGAACATCCTCAGGTTTTATGCACTAAATAAATCAGTCAGGCTCAATTTGGCTTTAAAAAGTTGGAATATGTGCTCTGTGGACAGGAACGAAAATTATGTTTGGGAGATGATTTCTTAAGGGGTTAGTGTGCACACATGAATGACTCAAAATGACTTGCAAACCAACGTTTTTGCTACTAAATAATGGACTTATTTAAATGTGAGGAGCAATTCGGCTTACTTTATTTGCACATTGGTAACAACTTGGTAGCACATAGACGTTGCTTTGACTGGGTCATTGCTTGAACAGGCCTCCGTGACAAATTCATTTAAAATTGATTAACTATATCGATCCAGTAAACTTTTATGTGCACATGTTTTGCACTACAACTTTATATTGATGTTTTCTTGCCAACTACTAGTTTAACTGCCTGATACTTATCTTGAGTAAAGCTTGAAGATTTGGGAAAGCTTTATATGAGGACCTAAACTGACCCTATCATTTATTTAAGTATTTCCACACCACAAACAAGGCAACAGATTACAGAGACAGACTGACCTGTTGCAGCCTATGCAGGTATACTATACATGATACAGCTGGGCGACACACCAAATAACTAGAAGCTGCTGTAACAGAGATGATAAAATAATTAATTGATTAATAGATGTTTTTCTGCAAGATGATTCAAATGCATCCGGAGCTCTAGATTGATTGCCAAGTTATTGTCACACTCCTGCATATGTGTAAATGAATATTGCAGATTAGGAAGGTACATTCGCAATAGGATGTCCGTTTACTGTCAATAAATGTGTCATATTCTTAAAAAAGAACCAACCTACATTAAAATAATCAGTGTGAAGCCAAGAGGACATTTCATGAAATGCGTCCAAACAATCCTATTTTCGATGGATTTTGCCTCTTGAGAACATGAAATCATGCCAAACCAAAGTGTAGCTACATCATCCCCAATACACTTTCCTTTATGTTTTTTTTTTTTTTGTTGTTGTTGTTTTTTTGTAAATGTAGAGTTGTTGTTTGCCTCATTTAGTACAAATGCAGGGAAACACCTTGTGTCATTCACCAGTCCGTCACAGGATTGCCTCAGATATCGGCCTACAGTCACCAACTCACACCCACATTTACACACAGCACAGTATGCAAGTGTCTAGAGCACTTGCATGTCTCTGGACTGTGGGAGGAAACCCACTCCAACATGTGCAGCAAAGGCTGTCTTTCAATGAAGAACAAATTGTTCAAGCTGTTACAGCACATGCACATGCAATCCCATGGTGCACCTGTAGAAACTGATACATTCCTGCCAGTTCAGACAGCAGGACTTGATACCCCCACATGGATGCTGCTTAGAGTGTCTGAATTAAATAAGGAATCACAAATTAGAGTCCAACAAGACTGGTCTTCAATGTAATTTAAAAAATATATATTTTAAAATTTGGCAATAACTCATTCATTTAAACTGCTTTCAGTCTTAGGTTGCAGGAATGTGATTGGTGATTAGAGACATCTGGCTGTAAATGTATCATTCTGACTGTACATCTGTTTTTCCATGGTCAGCATCTGTTTTGGCATTTGTGTTGGCTGTTTGACATTAACAAGAGAAAGATACAGAGCAAACCTTTCTTGGAGATAGAATTAAATTTTAATCATTCCTCTTGTTCAGACATGCTGTTTGATACAGTTCAGTAAAACAGTACAGTAAGATTCTGTTTGATACTGAATACCAAGTAAAAGGTTCAATCAGAAAATTCAAAAACAAAACAAAAAAAACAAAAAACAACCCCAGACATATTACATAGTATATATGAATTGATGATATATGAATAATGGATATATTATTGACAGTTACTGGGCATTCTTATGACAGTGTTAGTTTTAATAAATGGGTTGTCAGGTTGTTCAGTGTGAGTGATGATGAGATAACAGAACAGAAGAAAGGTGCTGTAAGACAAAGTGACAAGGGGAAAACAGGAAGCGTGAGGGACAAATGACATTAAATTATCAACCATTTTGCTGTTATTTCTTCTCTCATATGTTTATCTCTATTTGTCCATCTGTTTGTTTTTTTCTTTTACCCCTCTAATGTGTGCATGCTCCATGCCTCGCGCCCTGACATGAACTTCAGCAGATCAGGACTGTATAAACTCCACACATTAGTCCAGGATGCTTTTGAGCATCCTGACTTATTTTAGATCAAAGTCTCTTTCATTAGCACATCACAACAGTAACTCCGGACCATGGGCTTCATTATTCTAATTGAATTCTGAGTCAGAAATGCATTTTTAACTCGACTTCCCAACAGAGCACACACATCAGTCAGTGTTATGTGCTGTTATTGGAGATCAGAAGCAACAAGAAAATCCATCAGTGAGTGCACTATTAGATGATCGATCAAAAATATTGTTCATTTACTTTCATTTTAACCGCCATCAGCTTTTACAATACAACGTGCAGCATTTGTCTGCAATAAAAAGAAGCAGAGCATTTGAGAGGAGAGAATAGAAAGTGTCTTAATAGAAAACACATTTTCGCAGTGTTTGGGTTGGATGGTTAAAGCACATGCCACATAAAAGCAACATCCCTACTTGTATATAATAGAATATTTCATTATAAGGAATGTAATTTAGTAGCCATATAACAACATACATGAATATGATACATAACTGTAAGTGTAAGTGCAAAGGGACATCTGGAAAATTGAACTGATTTAGGTCAGAAGATACCGACGTGACTGTCAGTGAATCAGATCAGAGGATAATTCAGATCAGGATAATTGACTTTATTATAGTAATTTGAAGTAGAACAAAGTTAATGAAGTGTTTATGCAGTATGACCTCAGTTCCAGGGTCAACATAGAATAACTGTAAAGATCAGTTCATATCCATGCCCAAAGACAGAAGGTACTGTATGGAGGTAAAAAAAACTTAGTAAGTGCCACTTACTAAGGAAATGAATGCCAACACAGAAGATAATGACTTCATTATTTCTTAAATGAGAGTACTGAATGAGCTTTTTCTCTGTTATAACCATAACAGGAGTAGGAACATTACCTGTAATACTTCAGCACTTAACACTAATCATTGTTTATCTATTTGGTTCACAAGGGAGCCTAAACCCAAAATACAAGGCGGAAGCAAAGCTATCAGACAAGATGTGAGAAAGAAAAAATCTGAGCCTTAAATGATGTCTCCACCACCGAAGGTAAAGCTGATATTGTTAAAACCCCAATAACGTCAGACTAAGCACATCCCACATATGGCAAATGATGTCTCTGACAGTGCATTGCATAGAAAATCGATTATTATGAGAGTCTCAAATGTGCACTGCGCTTTTATTTTAGACTTCTTTTATTTCAGACTGCTTCTATTCAATTGCAAAAGTCATCATTTGATATCAGCGGCCTCCTGACTAATGCGTCCTGATCACCTGGGCTGACATGCAGCTCGATCCATTCATGTGGCCATTAAACCTCCCACCTTTCATGCAGCTGAGTTCTTTTGAAAATTACAGTCATCAAAGAGAAAATGCTCTTTCCACATCTGCTATGCTCTTGTATAAAAGCTGCCTTATATACCGGGGCCACTCGCATTAGAGGTCTTTCATTTGGGTGTTCTCTGCGTTCTCTGTTTTTTTTTTTTTCTTTTTTAGAAAAATAGATGTCCTTTTAGGCAAACATTTGTTATCAGTTTGATGGCCTACGTGGTTTAAATTCCTGTGTGGCTATACATGATTGCAGATAATATTCTTTCATTATAGTTGATCCTTTTCAGTTCTTGCTGTTTTCAGATCTCCTCGATCAGCAAATGGGGTTGAAAGCTCAGCACTTATTGTTTTCAATGGATCATCTTCCAAACTGACATGTCTCTTTTTCTCTTTCACATATGTATAGAATGTCATTTTGGTATAACGTCAGAAGTGCATCTTTTTTCTTGCTGAATCTTGGAGGTTGTTAACAAGTTGCATGAGTCACCCTGTGGGAGGAGAACCAGAACACAATGACAGGGTTATGTCTGCACGAATGTGGTTCCCTTTCCTGCGGTATTGACATGATTTCAGTTTGTTTTTTGTAGCCATTGCTCTGGTTTCAGGTTTTCCACATCTGCCTTGGTTGTGGGAGGAAGCTTTCCTGTGTATAGGATACAGAATTATGGGGTGCTATGGCATAAATAATAATTCTACAGGGGAAAGTATCAAGACAGATGCTCACTTTGGGGTTTAGAAAAGTCTTGATTACTGCATTGATGTATTGCTCTTGACAGAAGTGTAAAGTAGAATCAAGTGGAATTATGGGAATAACTGCTCTGCTCTGCAGCAATAGCTCTGTACTGACACAGTACAATACACAGTAATGACTGCTGCCAGGCAAGGCAGTACATATTTAATAGCTTTTTTTCGCAGCTCAGAAAATCCAATGTGGTTTTCACAGCTTGTCTCCAATGTACTATTTTAAAGCATTATGGGTCCAATTAAAGAACATGGCAGGACTTGTTCAAATTATAGGCTTTTACATGAACTATAACGTCTCATGTTTCCTTAACAGTCTCCTCTTAAGCTATTAATGCTGGCTTGTTAAACAGAAGTCACAGTGCTCCAGGGACTCCAGTCTGTGCCCTGCAGTTTAACTGATGTGGATTTTATATGTGGATCCTTGCTTTCTTGTTCTGTATTTTTATGCTTCACTTTGGACCAAGGACAAATTTTACATTGAGAAATGTGATAGGATCTAGCAGAATAATGACTACACAACAAAACTACAAGTCCTACATGTACTGTATCTGCAATGGGCAGGGTTATTGCTATTTATATAAATCTAATTCATTGGAATGAGCTGGTCACTGGAGACTTTATCCACTTAGCTCTCACTCTTGTACACTACACTGCAAAATCTTTCTTAATGAATTTAGATGAAAGAAATATATTGTTTACAGACATTTAGAAATGATTATATGCAGTAGAAGTCCTCTGGAAAATACTAGATATCCACTGATGTAATGTGGAAAGGTTGACATAGATCCCTAAATATTTTTCGTAATGTTATATTTCCAAAGTCTTCCAAATTCCTTTAATTGTAAGCCAGTTTGGATTTTGTGCATAGAAAGACGTCTAAACTATATCATTAACATGTGATTTAGAACAACCATTTTCCAGTTTTGTTTGAGTTTCCACATTTCTATTGGACACAATTTTCCACAAAAACCAGCAGAAGCAGACTGATTACCTGCGGTCTAAAATAAATACTGTGAGGACATTATATTTGTATTTGTGCAAATGAAGTCTATCCAAATTGCGTTTTCCGATACAAATCAAGATATAAATCAGTAAATTCAACCCAGTGAACAATTCAATACTGTCAAAAAAAAGGTGTCCATTGTGTCCTTCATTTTTCTGCACAATTCCTCTGTGATCTTCTCCCTTTGTTTATATTGAATGCCTATTCTTTCTTGTATTTCTTAATAAACTAATTAAAACATATAATACAGTGGAAGAGTGCAGCGGTAGACCAATTAGGAACATCTTATTACTTTCTTTCTCTAAACTCCCTCCAACAGCATTGAGAATTTGCATTCCATGTGATTCTTTAAAAAAAAGATGTCCTTGCTGAGATATTATATGCACACTACAACAGATACAAATGAAGAAACAGAGTATGAGGCTATGAGCTACAAATTGTAAACAGCACTGTCAGAAACTGATACAACCATGAAACAGCTGTGGTGCTCAGATAAAAAGGAATAATGTCTGCATCTGCCATATAAGATTCCAGGCAAGAACCAGTGGAAAAATACACTCTGTACAAAGCATTTCACAGGTGATTTCATCCAGTTTGCTTTGAGCTCTGCTGCATTGCTCATCTGCACACTGGCTGTCTGACAATCCTCTATTTGTAGGAGAAGACTAACACCAGAGGAACTGATGGAAGCCCCTACAGATATTAGGTAACACATTAAATCAATAGAGGGAAATACTACAAGTGCATTATTCTTTTTTTGGATGTTTTTTTTTCCTCTTTATTATTTTAATATAATATCAAGAGACAAAGAACAATTCTCTCTGAGGATAAAGCTGCCAGTCTGGACAGGTAGCATACTCATCAAAGCCAAAATAGATAAAGCAAGAGTTGTGCAGGAAGTCCATGGTGTATTATGTTTGATTACTGCAATGACTGTTTCCATGTTCAGTGACAAGCAGAGATACGTGATGATGTGATGTGGAGAGCTATACAAATACTGGCTTTGCAAACATATAACATCTGCTTGACTTTTTTCTGACAGATGTCCGCCTCCTCTGCTGGATTTGTTTAGGGGTTACAGCTTGATTAGATAACTAGGTCGAAATAGCTTCCTCCACCATAGACTTTTAATTTTTAGACATGACATAGATGCAAGAGTACACAGTGTTACTTTGTCCTGATAATTAACATATATGATATGGTTCATATTGGTTACCAAGGATACAGATGAAAATGAAATGGCTCCTTATTTGCCTTAAATTTTTGTCAAAGCCACGCTTTTGTGAAAATGTAAATACATCAACTCATGTGTGTTGCGGAGAGTTCCTGTTTGACAGAAAATCCAAATGTTCTACCACTGGAGCTTCATCCTTGAGGCAAAGCTTAGACTGCATGTTCTGGCAAGCACCAGTGGTGTTATTTTGATGCTAGAAAAGCAACACACCAGACCACAGCAACTTTTAAAAATATATTTGGATGGCATAACTGCTGCTACAAGCCTGCAAAACCATGTGTGCATGAATTTTCCATTCCAGTCTTTTCAGTTCTACACCAAAATCCTCTGAATAAGCCTGTGAATATCTAGTAATGACAATTTTGGTAATTCGACCTGGAAAATAACGCAAAAAAAGAAATTCCCAGTGCACTTTGTGTGCTCTTTCCCTCTGTTAGCTAAGCGTACGGAGGAAGAGTCTGGCAATAGATGTCATGTTTTGCCATTGCTTTCAAGAACATTTCACAGAGATTGTCACAAATAATCAACCTGTCCATTACATATAAGATAAGATAAGATAAGATATAGTATATATTTATAAATTAAGGATATGGCTAGCGATATTATGTTGTTGTTTTTTTTTACTGTTTTTTTTTATATAAAAAATGCTTGAATATTGCACAAAATGTGTAATGTTAAAGCTGAATATGGTCTCCAGTAAATGCTATTTGCTATGCTATTTTCTCCTGTTGGAGTAACATTTGTCATTAACTACAATGCCTGGCTGTTTTGGGAAATAACTGATAATATACTGATAATAACTAATAAACTGAGGTTTTCAAATATGAAACTATATGCTTGTACTTTTGGCTGAGAGCCACAGACAGAGTAAAGAGGCTGAAAAGTATTGAGAGATAGGCTAACATGTTGTAGCTTTTGGTCTCTTCATGGGATTTGTTGACATCAAGAAAAATGTACATTCCCACAAGGTGGAAGTGTTAGCCCGGTAAACTCAGTAGGGCCTGGGGCTCTTTACCGCTGCTCACTATTGACGTATAAAGAGCATTGGATACAGGTAAAATGCCAGGCTTTGAAGCCAATTTGACATTGCAGCCAAACCGTGTAATTACTATTGGTCCAAAAATCTTTTTCCGATACACTTACATTGTAAAATACATTTCTGTAAATCAGTCTGTGAAAACACATCTGTGTCACAACCCCTGCAAAATGACTTGTGTCACTATCAGAATTTGATCCATTGGGTCAGATCACATATAGAAAGTCTAGAGGAGCACATTTGGCCCATAGAGTGTGCTCAGTGTGTTTTCTGGAAGTGGCATTTTTGACTTTAATAGAAATGAACGGGGCCCTGCCTCTTACGCTATATTCTGTGAGTGTTGCATAGTAAAGCTAATTTATACTCATGTGATATTTGTATTGATACATGTCAGTTTTACTATAATATTGACTTACTTCTTTTAAAACTCACTTTTGTTTATTATTACTACTCCAGATACTAAATGTATATCGTCAAAACTGTTCCTACAGCTTTGCCTGACACTGAGCATCAGTAGTTTGAGTGGAATCGGAGACCCACTGTATATGAGGGATTGGCATACTGTTATTAGGGAATATTAATTTCAGTCTTTGTAATGTTAGTCATCTTATGAAAGGATCTGCTAAACATGTTGCCAATGCTATGCGTTCTGTCTACACTGTACATGGGAAAAGAGTGTTCCGTTGATTTTAAAAGCTTTTCTCTGTCTACTTTTCTCTGACTCGTGTCAGACCTTGTCTCTAATCTCTACCTGACATACTGGGGTCAGTTAACAGAGCCCTGAAGTTCTGTTCTGCCCCTGTATGTAATGGAGCATCTTGGTGATCGCTGGCTTATTCAATGTTTATTAATACATTTATTGCACATCCAAATTGCACCAAATTTGACACTGCCCTCCCTTGGGCCCCCAGCCATACACCTGCAAAGTGTGGTTGCAAAGTCCATTGGAAGAACAGTTATTAGCAAGAAATCTGTGCCACTACTTCAGATAGTTTCCTGAGTCAAACTGCAGGCTATGTGGTGCTTGTTATTTTCCAAAAAAAAATCACTGACCTGACTCTCACAGAGAAACCTTTAACTATGCATCAATCTTGGGCATTAATGCCGAAGGCTTAGCAGTCCACTGTCAGAAACCACTTATGTATTGACTATTATATTGTACTTTCTGCTGTTTACTAAAGTCTCTCCCTGTGATCCCCCGCAGTTCATCAGAAAAGAAGGCTTGCTCTGTCAGACAGTCAGAGGGCTGGTCAGAAAAGCAGTTAACTGCATGACTACAATAAACCGCTGTTAAAACATTGATCACTGTAGTCAGTGTGTTACTAAAGTCATCACTAATACATAGCTGTATCTTACCCTAATTGAAAACCAGACTGCCATAGCTTTAATGCCATTACTATGTGACAAGGAAGAAAGTAGGAAAAAGATCTTGATGCTTATGACATTAAATTAAGAGCTGAGTGTGATGCAGCAGTATCAACATCTTTTCAACTGGATCAAATTCAAGTGGTGGATTAGATGAGATGGTACAAAGTGAAAGATTTAAGAGCGTGTCATAGCTTTAATGCCGTTATTATGTGACAAGGAAGAAAGTAGGAAATCTCATACAAGAGCGTTAACATGAAAAACACCTTGTTGCTAATGACAGCAAGTTAAGAGGGCTGAGTGTAATGTGGCAGAGTCTCCATCATTTAACTGGATCAAATTCAAGTGGTGGATTAGATGAGATGGTGGGAAGAGAAAGATGTAAGAGCACTGTGAAAACAGTTTGGATTTCACTCTTTATTTCAGGGGCTGCTGTGCTGATGCCATTCTAAATTATTTTATTTTTTGTGTACTGATTTTTTTGCTCAGTGCACGCTCAAATATCTTGAATCCAGGGTTTAATGGCATGAGCTTTAGATGACCCATGAAGACGTTGCCAAGCTGTAAAAATGATGTTTCACACTGATGCACACAGATCATGTTGTAGCTGATGACGACAGTGCAACAGGTGGTCTGAAGAGTTCCACTCAGTACATTCTGGTTTAACCGTGAAGCACAGATTACACAAAGACAGGTGACATTTAAACCACACCGTGGTCATTTGGGGAGATTACTCCGTACATGTAGAGGCCACATGATGCCAAGGTGGCAGAAAATACCCACAATATGCCAGCTGCTTGGTTTTTCAGGGAGGTAGTGATGAGAGACAGAGAGATTTGGAATTATGGCTGAATTGAAGTTTGGTCAATGGTAAGTCACACTCAGACTGAAAGATCTCAACAACTACTTGGTGTTTTTATGACATGATATAAAATTAGGTACAGACATTTATGGTCCTCAGTGGATGAAGTCGACCAACTTTGGTGATCTCTTTAGTTTTCCTCTTTCCATCAATGATGGTATAGAGGAACCATCGTGAGGTTGACATTTGTGTAGAACACCATGCAATTTGGTACTACAGACACACATGATCCTGAGAGGATGAATGATGCGCTTGAACGATTTATTAAGAAAACGATTGTTGGGTATAATTAATCTGTTGCCGACTGTGTTTTGGGGAGGCTCGTAGGAGGTCTGACGTGGCACCTGGGCAGCGAGGACCCTCTCAGGACCCTATGAAGGTGAGGAAGAAAATTGAAGAGTAAACAGAGTGGGTACTCTCTGGCAAAGTCTTTGAGGAGAATACAGGCACACTATGGGCTGTTGTCTGACATCAGCAGCCCAAGGACCCCATGCCAACCAAAGATGTTTTTCAGAGGTGATATGACTGTGTTGACTAATGCAACATTGAGGCAGGTGACTTGTTCTTGTATCTGTCCCCATGTGTTGCCACCGTCTCTTTGGGACAGGAGTTGTTAACTGGGGTTCTGTATTTTGTGCATGTGGGACAGTTTCCAACTTTCTGGTTAATTTTAGCTGAAAGCCCTGGCCACCAGTTTGACTGACAAACCCTGGCTTGGCACTTGACTATCCCTCAGTGGTCCTGATAGAGGATGCATTTCTTCCCTTAACAAGCTGGGGACAATCATCTTTTTTATTTCAGGAGAAGATCCCCATCCAGGGACAGGTTCTCTCTCTCCTTTCAGTTAGGTCATATATCAGGTGGCAGGTGGGCTTTGTCAGACCACTCAGTTCAACAGTAGTGGATTATGGTATTGCAGATGGGGTCTGTTTTCTACCTCTCTGCAAGCTGCTGCAGTCTAACTTCAGTAGCAGTGAGAGACTGTCTCAGCCCACAAAGATTTGGATGTCTGCGTACTACTCTTCCTTTGTCTGAGGGACTGTGCATCATCTTAAAAAAGGCAGTGAACTCCAGCAGTAATAGACGAGATGAGACCATCTCACCAACACACACTGAGGCTCTGCATCTGTTGAACATGTATTCTGATTGGCTACACCATTTAACGGTGTACAACAGGTACAACAAGTGTGATTGCTGTCAAACAGATACATAGAAAGATCTGTTAGCTGCTGGGAGCTGTTCTGACAACTGAGAACAATGCTGATGTGGATCTAGTAGTCATTTATTTGCATAATCAGCTTGCTTATAGTTAGAAGAAACATTCAATTACATTTTAAAATGATGATAGCTGTACAGTTGAATATATTTTTTCGGCAAGACATTACTTGCTCTTGTGTAAGACAGCATTCTTAAAGTGAATTTCTAATGACTGAAAGCCTGTGGCTGGTCAGTTCACCCACAGTATAAAAACCCCATATTTTTCCACTTCCCTCTGAGTAGTTGACTGTGCAGACACAGCTACTTTGGGTTTATTCCATTTCTTAGGTATGCTACCAAGAAAATAGTCCTGATAACCACTGTCCACAGTGAGGTCTGTGGATCATTTAGAGTAGGATCAGGACATTGTTTTGGTAAAGAGGCCTTTTTACTGGGTTTTTCAAATGCGATTTTTTTTAAGGCTTTGAGTGCCACAAATTGCAGAAATATCAATGGCAGATATTGCAAAACCTGGGCACATAAACCTACAATTCCACTACTAAGGGAGAAAATCTGTGATTCAGTATTTTTCATGGTCTGGTTTGGTTTATTGACATTCTTATTTGTTCTCATATTTATCATATACTTGTCAGGAATATTGCAGAACAATGCAGTCCAGGAATTTTACTTTATTTTATGGTTATTTTGGAGGCTGTATTTTATGGTGCTGTTGAACTGTACTGAGAAATACTACTGATGAAAGAGGTGTTTCTAAGATTTTGTCCACATCATATGAATTAGGCTCAATATTAGAAATTCCTCCACTACAAATGACAGCCTCCAAAATGACTATAAAATACATCAACACCTCTAAACAAACTCAATAAAAATGGAACAATATAAACTTTGTGAAGGCAGGTTTTAAGCAGGGCATTTATATTATACCACATTAGTTTTATCTAGGTAGTTGGTGCATTTCCATTGTCTGCCTGTTTTGGAGCTGGATCCATCTGACAGTTGAGATTAAATAAAGATCCCTTATCCCCCAACCAGGCAGCACCTGCACTTAAAATTAACTTATTTACTTCTTGTTTATTGGTTATTTCTAATCTGTGCAAAAACGTGTGAAAATGTTCTCTTTTACAGAGGTTTATGTGCCAGAATATTTTTGTAGCTGAGACCAATAACTTCATGGAGTCTCCAAAATAGTCTGGCACATAGCACCTGTAAAATCAAGTTTTAAATTTTTTATAGGGATTAAACAAAGAAGGCATAAAGTGTGAGTTATTTTAATGAGGTGCTGACAGGCAGATTTAGTTTTCTTTAGACAAGAGCCAGGCAAATTGGAGCCAGCAGCTGGCAATATTAAGTTAAGCAAACCGGATGCTGGTTCAAGCTATCATACCATTTTATTGTACAGAATGAGAGTGGTATCTTGTCATCAGCAAGAGAGCGAATGAGATCATTTCCCTAAATGTCAAAACTACTGCTTTACGACAAGTCATTCAGCAAATAACTCACTGCGCCACATAAAAGGAACCATTTCTAAGCCACAATTCCTTAGTTACTGTTGCTACACTGCAGTATGCTCTATTTGATTCCAGAAGTTCACAATATTTTCTTATAAAAGAAGCCATTTTTAGTCAGTGTCCCTTGATTTTGTTGGCTGAAATGGAACATTTCATCAGCTAACATTAACATTAACCCAGTGAGTTAGCTTGGTTGAAAAAAGTCAGGCTTGCTGTTCCTTCCTATACTTGCTTTTTTAACTTGCTAAGCTAACTGTCTCCTGGCTGTAGCTCAACAGTTACTGCATAGAGGTGTGAGTGGCATCTTCTCAGTTAACAAAACATAAGAGCATATTTCCTAAAATGAGGAGCTATAAATATATAAAATCTAGAAAACTGAATTATAAAGAGGTCAACTCTGATAAAGGTAAGGATTTATGTTAAATCTTCATGCCATTCTCTTTTGATATTTCCTCTCATATTATTTTACATTCATAATATTGCAGTTGAGTGTGTGTGTGTGTGTGTGTGTGTGTGTATCCACAGGATGTGTGTGCCAGCCAAACCTGCTTTGATGTTGCAGCACTCTCTGGTCAACCTCCTTTGTTGTTGTTTGTCTGGCGCTGGAATGAGTATGAAGCTCCTGGAGGAATATGTCCTCAGTCTGTGTCTCGGCACTATTTTAATGTTGACAACAGCTCAACTAGAGGAAACAGTTGGTGATTCAAGCTAAATTAATATCCACTTCTATCGTGGACTGACCCATGTACTGTGCAGTTCAGCCCTTATAATTGATGCTTGTTTCAGTTGGTGTGGAAGTCAATTGAATTTGTAGGGACCTAATTACCGGCCTCTGTTTCCAAGTGCAATTCTTTTAGAGTGTTGCAAGCAATGTTGGTTCATCTCCTGTCCTTTTTTTCCCTTTTATTCAGGTCATATTGAATGACCCAGCATGACCTAGAATTATTTGGTTCATATTATTGTGAAAATGTTTTCCAGGCATGGTCATGTTTTGCTTTTTGGGTTGTTTTTTTAGCATTGCTGTAAGTTATCTTGTCTTTTCAAGTTTCAAATGCAAGAGCCTTTGTATTATGGAGTGGAAAAAAAATACTTTTCTTCTATTTGAACATGTCTCAAGGTACCCTTTGGTTGTAACAGGAAATCGTTTCAACAAGGGAAACTCTTGATCCTTCATACATTCAGCCATGAACTATTGATTGCGAACGGTGAAGTGATAAATCACAAATATGGCTTTGAAATGGAGAAGTAGGTTAAGATTCATTACAGTGACTCATCCAGGACCAAATCGTGCTGCAGTGGCATGATTATCAGCAATGTGCAAAGATATCTTGGGTTCTGCAATTGACTTTTTCATTGGATCATGATAGGATATTCATACTGATTTACAGGTATAATCAGACCTGACTGGTACTTGGCTGTCAGCTTGGCTCCCTCTCCAGTAATGCCATTAGGGAACAAGAACAATTATATAATAAAGAAATTATGTAATGGCTTAATAGTGCCAGCAAATGAGGCAAGCAATTGACGCTCTCATAAGCGACTAACAGCAGCTATTGTAAAATTTGATAATATACAGCATATTGTGTATTGATTTACATAACCTGTTTTTAACATGAATGATTCTCATACTGATGCAGTTTTTCCAGTGGCAAAACCTTTCTGAAGATAAAAGAAGAAAACCTTTTGTTGGCTGAAAAACATGCCAGCTTCAGGTGCAGCTGAGTAAAAGAAAGCCCACTTGTGGGTCAAAGAGGGTCAATTCTGTTATTTATTTCATTCCTTTTTTTCATACTTAGCAGAGAACAGATGTGTCTGTAACTTCATGCCCCAGTTGAGCTCTGATCTCCAATGAAGCGCAGGACAGCATGGTTTCCTATTGGCCCCCCACCAGGTTCATACAAGTTTAAGATAAGTAACCAACTTCACCCAGGGTGGATCTTCTATCTCATCCTGCACACTAAGCCAGCTAAGCTCCTGCTACCTTGGCAGTCATTGACCCATGCAAGACATTCTGTAGGCAGGATGAGGCCAGATGGGATAGCATATTAGTGGTATTGATTACTTATTAGATTGGGGAGGGTTTGTCAGGAAGACCAGGGGTGGTGTTTCGGAAGAATTGCTGGCGATGGCAGCTGTGCTCCAGCTGGTAAATAAGCAAATAGCTGCTTTGGCATGACCTACAATTAAAAAAAATTCAACCCTCTCAAATCAGTTAAATCTATCTCCATACTAGAGGTCAACAGCTGCCACTCTTCAGTCAGGAATCAGGCTGGCTGGGAGAGATTACTAAAGGGCATGGGAGGATTAATCAGCAGAAAAAAGAACAACGTGAGATGAAACAACAAACAAACACGACAATACATTATCTACACTACCACCTTTAATGTTGCTCTGCTTCAAACATGAACACATTTCTGATGAAGGGAATTTACTGTGGTTACTTGGCTGTAAACTGTAAATATATGACTTTAAGCACTTTACACATCTTTTAGTGTTTTAAAGGAGAACTTTTTGGGAAACACTTGTATATGTTTTATTCGATTCAATTTGTTCCATTAATTCCACTATGCAGTGCCCTCATTCATATCATGGTCTTTTGATGCAGCTGGGGTACCAAAGCAGAGGGCACCAGAAAAACAACACAAGGCTGTTCGGCAAAAATGTTGAACTAGGCACAACTTTTGCTGCAAAATAACATGAGGTAATCCAGAAAGGTGATGTGTCAGCCAATGAGCATGCACATATTTCTTGTGGATTTGAATGTCATATTTCTATAGTCTACCTAATTTGGAGTTAAAATACGGTGATGAAATTAACAAAAAACAAATATCTAAAACAAACTTAATGCAAAGTTAATATTCTATTTACCATTGTCATTATCATTATCATTTGTCATTTGTCATTAGTTATTATCATGGCTGCCAATTGACTGAAAGAGTTTTTTAAATTTTTATTTTATGACTTTTATTAGCATATATTGGCAATTTCTACATTACAGTAGTTTTTAGAAACCCCACTCACTACAGCAACTGCCACTGTGTCTCTCTACAGGTCTCTGTTCAGTATCATTTCCTGTTGCAGCTGACTGTGTAACATCACCTGTAGGCTATAATATTCAGTCCTGTAATATTTCTATGACTGTCACATCTCTTGACCAACTCCTATCACGGAGCACTTTACTTTAGAAAGACATTCATTTTTTAGCACTTAAATTAGCATTCACTCTTTATTTACATAAATTCATATGTTCTAATTGATTTGGGTCCCCTAAATCTCAAACTGATATATTTGTTATATGTTTGTCTACTGATTTCTGAAAGGAGGACTTGAAGCTGTGACTTTTTGTTTTTGTCTTTGGGAACTTTTTTGTAAATGAAGCTCATCTTATATGGCAATTTTTGGGCCAATAGTAATGCTAATGATCAAATCTCACAAATGGGCACCTACTCATGAACAGGTGTTCATTTATCGGGCTGAAACGAGTGATTTCTGAATGAGTTCAGGCAGTTTGTCAAGAGTTTTAGGGTAAGAATACGAAAATGTTCATGGATGAAGTCCATTGTGTAGTGTTTTGGCATTGTGATAAACCTTTAAATGCATTGGTCTGCTACTCCAACTGGACTTCCTGGATTGTATTTCATTGACTCACTTATCTTAAAGAGCACATCTTCACCAGCTCAGCCCTGTAGTGTTTTTAATACATGGCTGTTTTTGGTCTGAATCCCCACTAAGTCAGCAGTTGGTTCGCTTCACTGGAATTATGGGAAATCAGCTAACCTGGGTGTGTCCAACAGTAAAAAATTAAAATCAAATAGCAAATCTAAAACCCTTCTTTAAAACACAATTATATCTTGTTTGTTGAATTGAAAATTTTGTCACTCCCTTTCACCCCTGACCACATCCACCAATCACCCCAAAGCAGTCTACCTGGGGGAACACTGCAGATATATGACTGTATATGAATGGAACTGATCTTCTCATTTAACTCTTGGCAATAAAACAAAACAAATGATTTCCCAAGATGTCCACCCTGTCCCTTAAAATTGAACAAAAGCAAGCTTCGTGGAAATATAACACCAGATCTGAAAGCCTGAAATAGCCAGTGTGATTCATATGGAGCCATAAAGAGACAAAGCCCTTGGAAATCAATCAGTGGTTTGGAGGAACATGCTCAGACTAACATCCTCAAGTGGCTTGCATTACAATGAGAAGTGGGTGTTATCAAAACTGCCCAGTATAGAGGTGTTGTTAATTATGAAAGGGGATTATTCTCCAAAATAATTTGAAAAGAGCTTGGGGAATGTCACACTACAGAAACTGATATCACAAGAAATAACTCAGTTGTTGCTAGAAGATGTTTTATTTGTCAAATGTAAGCGTTTGAAAATATGCTGTAGATTGTGGAGTGACTGGGAAGATATGGCAGAAAAACCTGTTAATATCTTACTAAAAATGGAAAATCAAAGAGGCTCAGACAGGAATATTGCATCTATGGTTACCATGGCAACAGTGAAAAGGCTATGAAGACTATAAAGATTTCATGTGGTGGTATTTAGTTTTGAAGCCCCATAGCTACATTTAATCATGAGCAGCAAATCAGAACCTTTAGAGCACAGAGTGTCAGTGAAAAAAACACCACATATGATAATGTGTCACATATGAGACAAATAATGTAGTATGTGGGGAATGCAACGTGGGCTGTACATGCATAAATACATCAGTCATCATATTTGTGAGTAATTTTTGTTAAATATATGACATTTGCATTACAACTTACGTTTTTTTTTTGCAAAATGTGTTAATGTTAACATCTGTTAAAGCTTTCAGTTTTTGTTGTTAAATATATATTTATGTAATAACTTTCATATACATAATTGTAGATGAGACTAGATTTAGTATATACTTACAACTACAAAACAATGATCAAAGGTGTAAGATGTGACAGAATTACATCTGTAAATTCATATTTGTATTGTACACACTGTAATGTGCATAAATGCTTTTTTTTAAATTGCTGCCACTGGTAAACTATATCCAGTCAGACTGTTAAGGATACAAGGGGAAGAAGTCAAATTTGCACCACAGCAGCATTATGTGTCAAAACTTTAGAGGATCTAAGGTGTGCACAGGTTGACAGTGGTATTTCCACTGGTGTTTTTTCTCCCCACCGTATTTGCACATGAAGGGTGCATGACCAAGACGTGATCCACCCTGATCAAACCGCTTTAAATCTCCTCCTCCTAAGGACATAAAGTATCAGCTCAGGAGAGCATGAAATTGAGTTAAGAGACAAATGGACCTAAGTGATGTTCTCATGATAACCTACAGCAAACACCCAGGCCATTAGCAAGTTAACAAGCCAAACACTCTAATAAGCTCAGCTTTTCTCTTTGCCTTGTGTACAACTTTGGAGCACTTACGGGGTTTAATGATGAACAGAGGCAATGGCTGGATTGCAAACAGGCAATAAAGGAGGGGGAGCAGCTAGGGGGCAACTGGTGGTCTGAGTATCACTTTGTTTCCCAACCCTGGAATTTGTGGTTAGGTTTATCAGACTAAAGCAGTGATTTTCCACCTTTTTGTGCATTGGTAAGTAAAGTAAGTTAAAAAAAAAAAAAAAGAAAGAAACCCAAAAAGAATGCTACATATTTAAATATAGCAGCCTATCATTGTACGTAATATCACAAGTACTAATCCTAACTCTCTCAGTGCAAAAACCTTGCCCAGTTGAGATGAACACAAAGCAGATATCCTGGCAGGAATTGACAAATGGAGCACATGGAGTTCTTCTGTGACTGCTCTCAGTCTTTCTCTGTTTTTAGTTTTTCATAGCAAAAGCCAAGCTCACATAGATATGTTGTGGAAAATGGGAACAATGTTTAAATAGTTCTGTTTGCCACAATTGGAAACTCCTTGGTAGCACTCAACCAGAAACTGGCCAAAGATCAGCATAGCTCAATTTTAAGCTGTGGTTTTGTCTCACTTCAATTCTTTGCTCTTGCTTCCACAAGAATGTCCTTTCTGTAAACTACTGCTGAGCTGTATGGGTCCCTAACCCAATCAGATGATTGGCCAAGAGTTGTGCATGTTCACTGATGGCCATCCACTCATTAATGCAAATTTCCCACTGGAACATATCTTCTCCAAAATGATACTTTTGATGTTTGCAGACATGTCATCAGTGCTTCTGGCAATCATGTTATCTGAGAGGGGAAGTTTGGCCATTTCTTTGAGAGCATCTGAGCCAAGCTTCATGCTCACAATGGCTTTGCATATTAACGTCTCTGTCACAGTGTGTGGCTTTTTTGATTTGACTGAGTTCAGCTGCTAAGTAGTTGTATAGGAGAGCTCTCTCAGAGACCTTTATGGACTTCCTCATCAAAGTTGCCTGTTTCTCAGTGTGATCACACAAACAAACAAAATAGTCTTTTTTCTTGTCTAGAAATTATGACCTGTAGATGGCTTTGAAGCTAGGGACCATGGCCCTGTTGGATGGCTTTTCCCCATGTACTACACACAAGAGTTAGTCTACTTGCATCTGTAATGCTGTTGTCTGAAATCAACAAGGTAATTAGGTGACTAATTGCACTACTAACACCCATAGGCAAAGAGGAGCAGTAGCCATTGACTTTGCCTACCACCAATAGTGCAACCATAGACCACCATAGACAGTCAACAACAGCAGCATGAAATCAATTCTTTGGCATACAGTCTTTTGAGTTATCTTTCTTTTATGTCTGTGAAGCTGAACTGAACTGAACCAGAGACAGTTTAAATAGAAGACGACACATGTAGAGACATTTCCTATATCTGTGTCACGTGGGCTTTGCCATTGTCCCATCCCTTTAGATGACTAACTTTCACCCCCTAGTCACTGAAGTGAATACTGGATCCATTTTTCACAAGCCACATATCTTCTGTGCATTCTGACGCCAAAATGGCATTTTTCAGACAGTCAAATCAGGGAACATTAACTTTGCTTGCTTGATTAAATACACAATACATGATGTTTGTTTTTGCAGTACAGTTTTTTGGTGAGGTATATTTCATTGCTACTTGCGATTTCACAGACCTTTTTTTCTATTTTATAAGTTAATATAAATAACAGAAAGTGTCCAAAGTTTGGGATCATTTCAAGCTTAAATGAAACATAAACTGTGAGCGGCGTCTGTTAAACTGAACTACCTTACAACAATTTATAACATCAATGCTTCAGCATCTCAGCAGAAAACATTTAGTCCACAGAACGGACACAATATGAGGTCATGTTAGCATTGGCATCCGATTACTCGATTAATTAATGGAATAATCAGTAGAATATTTGATTACTAAAATAATTGATAGCTGCAGCCCTATGTCTGTACCAGTATTTAATCAAGACAACATGGTCTCAGGGACATGAATTCATCAGAGTATGGCTTGCATATGATTCAGGGAAAAGTGAGACAGGGCATACAGACTAATAAAATGCAACAGAGAGCACAGAAATGACCTTTTCCCCTACGGTGGAAAGACTTTTATTTACCTTTGCTTGAATTGTAATGTCAAGTTTAAGTTTAATGAGAGTAAGATTTTATATTTGTATTGAATTAAAAAAAATATGAGTGGCAAAGTTATTGGAATTGTATTTCCTATCTCCACAAAGAGCCTTCAGAGTGTGAATTGGAGTGATGAGCATTCATCCAAAGCAAACAAATTGTTGAACAGTGATTTAGGAGCAAGGGCTCTGGAGCAATCCCTAAGGGGTGCCCTGTTCCAGCTCCAGCTTCATTCCCTCCGGGCCTGCAGTCAAGTATGAAGAAGATAGCAGCTGCTGTATTAACATTGTGTACGCTTGGGACTTCAGGGCCAAAGCCCTAGAAATTGGAACTCCCCCAAATGCAGCCTTAAACTCCAAATTAAATTAGTCAAAGTCTGACAGTAGAAAATCTAAAGACTACGTTGTTTTAAATAAAAGTGTTGAGGTTTAAATCTACCTATATGGGTGTAAAACACACTGCTATTCACAGTGAGTGCAGCTGAGGTCAGTACTTTGACATGTCAGACACTGTCTGGACTATTTCATCCAAAGAGTTCTCATTGACGTACATTTTTATTCTCGGTTCACTGAAGGTACAAAAGCTTCTCTACAGTGTTGCCGTCATGAAAATGAATATTTCGATATATTGACAATAGCTCAGCTCCTCTGTTGTAGCGCGAACAAAACAAGAAGCTTACAGTGCAGGAAATGATGGGTTCTGGAAAGCTATTCACCATACTGTAATTACAGCTCTGCAAGGGAGATAATGATGTTGAATGGACCACAAACAAAAGACTGGACTGACAGCTTCATGTTCTAGTGATGCTTTTCAGATAAAATATTGCCCGCTTGCTGCTGTGGCAACAATAAAGTCCCATCTTGACTGCCCTGCCGCCTTTCAGGAGTCTAATCACTCCACAGGCTTGTGTTTCTTCATGGAGACACAAAGTCAAGGCTACAAGTAAATTCAGGAAGTCAGTGCAGACTTCAGCACAAGATGAGGATCAATCTTTGCTTTTATCTCTTGAATTCAGTCATTGTCAGTATGTTCAAAATGTGTGTCTCTCCTTTTGATTTTTCACAATCTAACAAAATCAGACATCACAGACTCTCATGGCACATTGAGTTTAGTACGTACTCATCAGTGCGAAAAAAAAAATCTATAAACACAAATATGTCAAGAAAAACAACAATTCAGTTAAGGCTTCTTAATAGAGGTCAGTTACCTACGTATGATGTTCAAACATATTTTGAGACCATCAATTTATGTTTTAAACGTCCAAATTCTGTTACACTCTACACACAATTTATATTGGTCTCTAAACACACATATACAGATGCACACACACACACACACACACACACACACACACACACACACGGTGGAGATAACTCATCTACTGTATGTCAGTCAGCAGAGTCACAGTCAGGCACACAAAGTGCTGCTTTTTGGATGTGACATCTGCAGCTCTGAAAAGATGCACAGACAAAAATATGCTTCAAACTGATGTGTCATCGGTCTAGTCTTCACACATCATCAAAGCAATGTTCCACACAAATCAAAAAATAAAAAAGAGTGAAAAACATACTTCTGCCTCTGCCATGGAACAACTTGATCATCCTGGTAGAACTATGTTACTCTGGTTTAAGAGGATGTCAGGCCAAAGAAAGGAGAAAGACAATCAGAAGTATCTTATCTATCCATTTTACTACATTTTCTTTCACTGACTGCAGCTGTAGGAATGATCCTCAGAGCAGATCTAACTAAGCTGTTGAAAAAAGGTTTATAATTCACAATTGCAATTGAGATTTTAAAGAACCCGAGGGGCATATTTGGGCAGAAGTTCTGGTTGGATCAATACTTGTGTGAATGAGTATGGCTTTGTGTTAAGGCGTGGTCATAATTTTTATATGTGTATGAAACGAGTTGGGTAATCGACCTCATAAAACATGACCTACTGCATTATCCTGGCTTTCAAAACCTGGCAACAAAATAGTCTGTTACACTGAACTCAACATTAGTCATTACATAATCTGCATAACAGACTATTCTGCCTAAAGTGGTTGGAGTTCCACAAAAAAGAGGACAAATAAAAGGAAGGATTAAAACAAAGTAGATAAATTCATAAATGAACTGCTCATTTACAGTTTTTTTTTGTTTGTTTCTTTTGTTTTACCTCAGATTGTGCATTTAATGTGACTGCCATTCACTAGTTATTTGCAATATTTCAACAGGTTGCAAAGTACATATTCTTAAGTATGTATTCCAATATAAATTGATGAAAAGTAATACATAGACATATACTCTTCAGCTTATATGGTTAGTCAAAGAGAGAGACAGACAGTGAATGTGGAATAAAGCTGGGTCCTGGCATTAAAACATCCAGTGGTGAATGAGCGGCACTCATGCACAGTCACAGACACTCTCCACATCTCCCTTTGGCACAAAGACTGAGTGTGACACTATCCTGACAGAAATGAATTTAACAACCCTGCTTCTTTTTTTGTCAATTCTGATCCTCAGCATACCTCAACCGACACACACACACACACACACACACACACACACACACACACACACACACACACACACACACACACACACACACACACACACACACAGTAGTACATACTCTCATTCCCACATCATTTGCCCTTGCTCAGTGTATATGACACAGAGGTTTGATAGTTCTCAAAGCTGCATATAAATTTTTTCAACCAGAACGTGATCTTGTTACGTAACCACAGCTCTAAAGCATCATTAAAGGGCTACATTTTCCCATGAAATCTAGCATTAAATTATCTAATTCACAAAAATGTCAGTTTAATTTAATTTCTATTTATTCAACAGGGCAACAATTTCCTCTTTTGCCTTTATTAAAGGTTTGGAAAACAAAATGACAGCATAAGCTTCAGTTGCTCTATAACTGGAATAAAGTGGGTTACTAATTCTTATACCGTACATCATGACAATCAACAAATTAGATTTATTTTAGCCCCTACACATCTGTAGTACACAAAGGTGCACTTATGTTGCCAGATAAGACTTGTTCTAAAGAGGAAACATACAAATTAGCTTGATTGACTCCTTCCTGACACTCCAGTTACTGTAGTACTCACTTGTTGGGGTAGGACGACTTACAGTACCCCTTTATCACTGTTATTGGTCCATCAAATATTGTGACATCATGTACATCCAAGCATATCCACCCAGCTTCATGCTGATTATAGGTCTAATCAGTCAGAGTATTATGTAAACACCTGTGTGGGTGTGCAAGGCCTTTAAAAGAATAGTAGACATTTTGGGAAACACGCTTATTTGTTTGAGAGTTGAAGATAGGTTAAGATATGGTCTATTATGTTAGCTAAGTACACACAGTTATCAAATAAGGCAGGTTATATCATGCTACTCAAAACAGTAATGTATAGAGCCATATCTCTTTGGAACAGTTTGCTATGTTTTATATCTCAAGAATCTACAAAAAGCTAAAGGCCAAATCTTTAATAAAGACAAAAGAGGAAATTGTTGCCCTAAGCCTTATTCGTAGAGACAGGACTGCAAATTAAATAAGCAAAATATGGTATGAGACCATTTTCCCATGGGAAAGTGATCCCAGACTTTTGAGCCCTACTGTATAGTTTTTCTCTGCACTGTTTAGATGAACTTAGATTGTTTATTGTTGGGTTGTTGTTGTTGTTGTTGTTTTTACCTGTCCACCCATTTAAATTTTTGTAATTTGATGTTGGTCCTGATGTAATTCCATTGGTAATGTTGTGACTATATATAACTGTGTGTCAGCTTAATATGAAGCTACAGACAGCAGCCTGTTAGTTTATCTTAGCATACAGACTGGAAACGGGGGGAAAATCTACCTACCAGCTCAATTGTTACTTTGTAAAATGTTGTAATTTGTAAACTTTTTCTGTACCGTGGAGTAAGATTGCAATTTGAAATCTAGCAATTACAGTTAGTCATCCCAGTGACACTTTGACAATTTGGTGGATGGCCTGTTTGTCATATTTGTTTCTGACTCTGGGTAACTCCAAAGTTGTCTCTGTGTGTTGTGTCTTCTCAGCTGGTTTGGGATAATGTTAAGCTGGCAGTTGATGGTCAGTTAATACCTCCAAACTGAAGGCTGACAGCTTGTTAAACCACTGTTTCTTTTCTGCATGGGCAAAACACATTACACTTAATGTGGTTGTAGAGGCTTTGAAGTTCCTTAAATGACACCTTTGACAGAGCTGGGCTAAGTAATTAGTAAAGTAATGTAATTGTAATTCATTTTGATAATAAGTACCATGTAAGTGAATACATTTTGTCTGACACCCTCTCACATCTTAAGACTATGTTCTAAATCACTGATTTTTTAGTCACAGATGTGTCACTATTTGCAAGATGACAACTAGATTATTTTTGAGATTATTTCCCGCTATCTTTCTTGTGGAAAGTTACAAGAGGAAAAACTGTTGAACAATAAAGCAGAAACAGAAGCAGCTTTTGGCCACAGCTGCCATTGTGTGTAGTGTTTTGTTCTGAGAAACCAGCCAAAAACCAGACACCACAGAATGTGGACACGTCTCCACTCTATTGTGATACAAATGTGGGGACATGTTAAAGAGGCACTCTTGTTCACTCCACAACTACTCCAGTTTCTCCTCTTTTTCCACAGTCCAAGAGAACCGAGACATATTCACGTTCCTCTGCCTCCCCAGAGTCCCTGCCATGTTTACTATCTACCCAGTTTGTTCCTGACAATGTACATGTCATTGAACCTCACTATTTGCATGAGCCAAGAATAATGTTTAACATCAAAGTCTTGGCTCTGATGTTTGATTTTTATTAGAACATCAACATGTGAAAAAGACTTAAGACATGGATTAGCTAGCAGCATGCTGAGCTAAAACAGGGAGCGCATTCCCCACAGAGTCCGCTGAAAGCAAGACATGACTTGCCAAAAGACTGTTGAGCCATGAAGGGACCAAGAACCAGAAAGGTGGAGGCTGGGGTGGTGGAGGCAAGCTTTGCCAGAAGCAACAGTGAGCAACATTGTTGAAGTAGCAAGGTTGGTGTAGGTGGGAGTCACATTTGAAGGGACCACGTTGTTGTGAGAATGGCTGTGATTGGTGCGTGACTGATAAGGTTTGCTGATTCAATCAGTGGCTGTCTGCTGATTACAGCTGGGGCGTATTCTGTGTCCTGCATGAACTAACTCAATGCTTCATTTTGGTGTAAGAGTGACATAACTTTATATCTCACTCATTATATGTCACTCGTTGGTTGTCTGACATTGTTACTATGGTGAACATTGCTGCATTATACAAATGAATTATACTGTGTTTTTTTGCACTAATACCACTATACTGTTGTCACATATAAATCATCATTCAATTTCTTGGGTTAATTTAGCAGTCTTTAATAATTTGGTAAGGCTAACTATAACGTGAATACTATACTAGCTTTCTAACTAGCTTATCGTATACACAACTAAGTACATAGTGTACAAAGTATGTGATATGAGACACATATGTTATGACACATAGCAACCCTTTGCTGAGCCATAACCCCATACTAAATTGATTAAAAAAAAGAAAAAAGAAAAGAATAGTTGGGATGCATGGTAGTAATATGTTTTTTGGTTGTGTGTGATGTTTTTACTACACTTGGCAAATGTTGTAAATGTTGCAAACAGCCAAAATGACAACTATACAAAGACATAAAGTGCTGAGTAGTAGGAGACATTTCTCTATTAGCTGACGGGTGTTTGATGGGTGAGCTGGAGGTTGTGGGTGGCAGGTACAAACAGGACATCTATGCCACCAGTCTGTCTTTGTATGTGCGCAGTGCAAACAGCAAAATAAATCTCCTGACATCAAATGAAGGGCAGATTTGAGAGTGTGTAATCTTCTCTTTTAAGTTTCCCTCTGATAAAATTCCAATTAACTTCCATCCTGGGTGACAAATGATGACAAGGGGTTGGGTACAGAGACAGGGGTAATGGGAGTTAAAGATGAGGTGGTGCCAGTTTGTGCTGAGGATCAGTACGATGTCCCTGTCAGTTTGAGAAAGACAAGCTTTGCAGTTCCCATCAGTGGATTCATACAGCTTTCGAAGTCTACCAGCATGCCTGCTGGTGTAAAAAGTAAGTTCAACTTTGTTCTGTATGACTGAATTGGGCTGTAAGTAACATGCAACTAAATATACTGCATCAACATCTGACGCACCTGTCTTCCTGTCGGGATAATGCTGGAGCAGATGCAACTTACTGTGTGATAGTGTTCTGATTTCATTCTTTGCTCCATATTAAAAACGTGTGCACATTGCTTGGCTCGTAATTAACAATAACAGGACTCTCAACAAATTATTGCTCTCCTCTGTTCATCTTCTCCTGATTGAAACACAAAAACACCAGATAAAGAGTGGGGAATGCTTAACAGAGAATCATTATTCCAGCTCATTCTCAGCTATAGCACTGGGGCAGGATGAATTAATATGAAGACAGAAAACTTGGTCCCCTGTCACCCTAGGCATAATGCAGTCTCAAGTATCAAGTATATCAGGGTTCCCCAGACTGCACAGTGACCGTGCAGTCTTATCATTTCAAATCCGTGTAACAGTTCCAATTCTCTTTTTCTCTTCCCCATCAACTGAAAAAACAAGTCCACAGCATCTTGTTGCCAGTGATATTTTTCCCTCCACGGCCACTAACTGGAGGAATGAAAATAAATCTGAGAACTCTTTAAGGTCACAGAGAGAAATTGCAGATGTTCTTGTTCCTGATTATAACATGTCTTGCACACAGAGGAAGAAAGAACATCTTTTTTATTTCCTTTCCCAGGGTTCCAACCAGCAACTGGATGAATAATTCTCTTGGTTGTTGGGCTGTTTTCCCGCACAGATACAGTGCTTTTGAAAATGTAAGAGAAAAATGTCCTCCTGTGTCAAAAACACAAGTAAAGGAACATGACAGTATAGTTCACGATGAGTCATGTTTGATGATCGTTTACAGAAAACTGACCTGATCTTGTGAACTTGTCATATTCACTTTAGTCAGCTTCCAATCATCAAATGAATTGAAGAAGTTTTTTTTAAACACCTCCACACTAAGGTTGAATCTCTCCTGAATGAGTTTTGCCCTTTTGTGTGTCAGGGATTAGAGTCAGCATTTGTAATGAGAACAAGTAGGGATCTAGGCTGATCATTTCCTCATTGAACAAAAGGTCACAGATCGATATCTCAATAGGATACAAGTTTGAAAAAATGTTTTCATGTCTGTGGAAGAGAGGTGATTATCTGTTGATAATCAACAGTTGATAGCCACCTATGCCATCCATCAAAAATGATTCACTTGCAAGTAGCCACTGCATGTAACTGAACACTTTTATGTAGAATATTCACTACAGGCAGCTCCAGGAGGAACAAGTATCAATTTAAAGATTTAAGTGTTGCTCAAAAGTAATGATTAAAAAAAAAAAAAAGATTGAACCATGAGAGCCTATAATGTATGGATATGGATTACCTGTACAACCTGCTCGGCAAAAATCCATACACCTCTCAATAGCCACTACGGTATGGCTTTGCAAGATATTGGACATTTACTATAATTTACATTTACACCACATTCAGCTTCAGCTATTAACATTTTTCAAATAGTTTCCAATAGCTGCAGATTTTTCATCGATCCAGTCCAGTCTTTGTTGTCGTAAGTTAAAAGTAAGGACAGCTTACATGAATACATTATAAGGTTGTATCATGTTATATGTCTACATTAAAACTATTCACATATTCAGTTATTGACTAAACTGTTGCACCTTGATCTCAGTAACAGGTTCTCACCTGACAATTCCGAATACATGTACAGTATGCAACCACACCTGAAAAAGTGGCCTTGGAGATTCATCTGGTGTGCTGGGAATATACAGGTTTACTTAAAGTCCATTTTCTTTAATGTAAAATTTAATGTTAGAGCTTCAAGCTGTATGCATGGTGCCTGCAAGCCATGGCAACAGGTCCGCTGAGACGCTGTCAGCAATTACATGAGTAATTATAGCATCAGTTCAGGCTGCAGGTGAATTAATGCCTGATGGCTTCTCTTAAGTATGAAAAGCATTCCTTCTAAATGGCAAATGGCAGGCGGCTGTGCTTAGATGTCTTTAAAGCAAACAGGGACTACTTGGAGGTCAGGAAAGAGTCAAATATGTGTTTATTAAGAGATAAAATTCATTAAGGATGCAAGGACTGTCCAAGCATGACAGCCAAGCTAATGATAATGTTCAAAGCCAAAATTTGGTGTCGCTTATAATTTATTAAAAAAAGAAACCATGAAATCTCTTACGGCATTATACATTTTTAAATCTGTATTACTTTTACTGTGTAAAATCCAAGCACACAGCACCTCCATTACTCAAAATGTATATAATGTTAAATGACATGCTCAGTAATGCAAACAAAAGCTGCAACTGAAAGATCATCTCGGGCTGTCTTTCTTAAATTTTAGACCACAGTGCCCCCTTCTGGCAAGCACAAGTTACAGCCAGGGAAAAAAGATAAAAATCTTCAAAATAGAACTGTGGGGTGGAAATGGAGAATTATTATTGGACTCATTCTTGTGTGTTGATTGTAATGTAAAAAGTTCCTAACATGGGCCTGACTGGAAATCAAAGATTTTGAGACTTCTTTTCTCCCAGTGGGAGAGCATTAAAGTGAAGCTGACTGTGAACTGTAAAGAATTATTTTTTGATGGAGGTTAGAGCCGCCATATCTAAGCTTTTCCATCTGTGTTCCATCTTCTGAACAGTCAAGCGTACTGTTTCCCTGTAAGCCCCAGCACATAGACACAGACACAGACACACATGCCATTCGAGTCTCCACGTCAAAGCCTTCCATAAAGACTGGTTGCGGTGCTTTGAAGGAAAAAGATGGGATACTTATCCTGAAAGGTTTTATATTTCTCAACCACTCAGTTCTGCTTGGCGCCATTCAGGTCGTGCTTGTTTTCTAAGCATTAGGATTAAAATCTCTCTCCCACGAGAGCGCCAAGAAAAATCTAAAAATGGAATCTAAGAATTTGAGATGTCTGCCTCCAGGGACTGTTTGTGCTTCACCTCAAGATACAAAGCCAATTTGTGCTTGGTCCGACTTATTTCCATATATTACTTCAATAGAGCTTATTTCCATTTGTGGAAAATGAGGACAATTTCGTACCTTGCTGTTTAAATTCATTTGAGAGCTACGAAATGAACAGGCAAGAGTGTGTATGAATATTCAATATATGTTTATGCAGATATGATTTCATGAAACAGCTAGAATGACAGAATACATTTAGAAAATAGCTTATCAAAGTGTAATCAGATGCAATGCATGCACACTGAATGAAATATGCATGACAAATTGGCTTTGGAGAACACAGAGCAGGCAGGTCCTCTGAACTTTTGCACAAAAGCTCATTGAAATTCCTTTCAGTACGACTGTGGCACTACAGAGAAATAGACAGACCGACAGGAGCGACGAGTATAATGATTCCTGATTACAGAGGCGGGAAATGCCTTGCATCATATATGGGAATATCATTGCAATTTCACTGTTGAAAAAAAAGTAAACAAAAACACGAGATGAGCATTTAGTCATTTTATTTACAAATGTTACTGTTTGCTGCAATTCCAATCAGCATGATATATTCTTCACATGGAAACCTGCTTATGAGCACAATCTTCCATCTATAAGCGAAAACTCCAGACAAGTGATATCCAAGCAGCCATTTTTTTAAATATAAGTTTTGAAAGACTACTAATAATCTTAATTACTTCTCCCTGTTACAAACAAAAAGGCACATAGACGTTATAAGAATACATTGGTTGACAAAAATGTTAATAACACAAAGCTAGCAAGAAAAGCTTGAACAAGAGGGGATGATCCTTGAACCCTCTCCCAGTATCTCTAAAATCTTCCTTAGGGAAGGTCATTGGAAATATCTGTTTCTTTAATAGTAGACAATTAAACGCTTGACTAGTTTCATGACTAAAACATTGAAAAACTCTGGTGCATGCAGAACCCTTACACTTTGTACAACTGTAATACTTAATATGATAAAAACACATTAAAGAAATAACATCTTTGCAAGCTTACCCTCTCAATCACACTGTAAAAAAAAGGAAACATGATCAGCAAGTTTTTTAGAATCATAAATGGAAGTATGTTCAAGGTTGGAGTCCCAGCTATTTGCTATGGCTTCAATGTTCACTTCAATGTTTATGGGTTGTTGTCACAAGTAGTCTCTTCATCAATCTGCTGGAGTACAGTCATGTCACATAGAGGTTGGCTGGGCAGCTAAAAGAAAACATATGGCAATATTACATTAGTGAAAAGACAAAAACCCCAACACATCCGGATGTCAATCGACTGGATCAAGAACTCACTTTTAAATCGCATGTAGCAGGAGTTACAGTAGAGCTGCTTGTGTCGTATTCTGACTTCGGCCCCGGCTTCTGATCCTCCGAGGTCAGACTTGCAGTCAATACACTGAAGGGTTTAAAACAGGGAAAAGTTAAAGAGCTACGCAGCCTGTCAAAACTTAACCAAAAATATCCAAGTCCACGATAGGAGTAATGAGGATAAGGATAAACAGACTGAAGGCCCTTGACTGTATGCATAAAAACAGAAAAATGAAGGGAGGACACCAACAAAAACTGGGTAAAGTGGGAAGGATCACTGTTCAGATGCAGGACACCACCCTCAAGTGAAGACCAATGTTCAAGGATGATTCAACAGCCAGAATTAAGGATAGGTAGAAAGAAACAAGAAAAGGGGTTGATTAGTTTGGTTTGCAAGTTTTGGCACAAATAAAGATCTTGTTGGCATCACAAACAATCTAGTTTGCTCAGCTGTAAAGGCATCAGGACCTTAAATTCAATCTTATTCACCAGGTTAGTAATAAAAGAAAAAGAGTCTGGAATGAGTTAGTTTTTTGCAGTTAGTTTGTTGAGGATTGGCTGAGGAGTGCTGCCGTTGTGCTCCGTGGCCGACAGGAGCTGAACTCTCACCTTAAAACAGCCCAAATGAAAACAGAGCCCAAGGGACTCGATGATCATGGCTGCTCCCTTTCCCAGCGGGGTGTCACAGAATGTACAGATTTTCTTGCCACTCACTGACCTGGATTACAAAATGCAAGGCTGTGATTTGAGAGCCAAACACACATACATGATGCATGTATGAATGCAAACACACAAACACACAAACATATGTTCACACTGGAATACACTAGGATCAGACTGAATGTTTTTTTCCCCCCTGAAAACTTAGTATTTGCTTCGGATGTGGGCCAATTATTGTAAAATTATTTCATTTTTTAAATATAATTAACGGTTGTCTACTGCTGAAATTACATAAACTTCTAGCTCCATAAAATTAGTTCTGGAAAATGTTTATCAGTGTTTTGGTCACAAAATTGTTTTTTAAACTGGTTATTATATATAAAAACATAATGAACAACTGGAAAAAGAGACTCATTGCTGTATATGACAGTGAAATTAACCAGGGAATATGTATGAAAGTATAACAGTGTGTAAAAGTGTAAAAGTTTTTAAAAAGTGTGACCTGTTTGGTCTGGAGTGAAGGGTGAATTAATGGAGCAAATCATATAGAACACAAATATCATATAACAGCATAATAAAGGTTATTCCAAAGTATAACAAGTGAAAAAAAAGCGTTACCACTCCCAATCCAGAGTTACAGTTTACCACAACACCACCCAGACAATAAGTCTTCAACCCAGTTTACCAGTGAGATGTTAGAGGCAGTTTGTTTGGCATGTTAAGCAGTGCTGTTAATTTTACCTGCTCCGCTGCTGAGGGGCACCACCCTCAGATGTGGGCTCTGGAGAAGTGGTGGGTGACAGAGAAGTGGGTGAAAGGGAAGGTGACTGCTGGGACCAGGGGGATCCTGCCCTGCCTCGGAGGGAGCCCATGGAGTAGGAGGAGGGCAGAGTGGAGGAGCCAGGCCGTGCCCCTAACCCACCACCAAAAGAAGAAGTACTGCCGGAGAGGGCAGATTGAGGCCGAGTGTAGTTTGGTATATGAGAGTTGCTCCTGGGTGTCCATGATGACCGCCAGGAGTTGGAGGAGGCGTCCAAGTTGTCAAGAGACTCGCCTCTGTAAAGCCAACCCACGCCACACCCATGTTAGCCTGTTAGTTGAGGCATTTAAACCGTCTGGCTACCAGCTGTATCAGTTATAGCAATTTTTGCATTAAGAAATATCCACTAATGGTACAACTAAATGTGTTGAGGCAAAGGCAGACTGCTAGCCAGACTAAAGTCACAGGATATTAGTGAGTCTCTTAAGCCAACCACCATTACATTAGTGAACCCTGCACCCTCACCATACAACAGAGATGCAAGTTTGCCCACTGTTTGAGTTTGTCCTTTTGAGTGATGCCTCTTACAGTATGTACATTGGGAAGTGTGTGTACCTGCGCATGTGTGACATGTTGGACTCCTTGTTGGTGGCGGTCACTGAGCCCTGGCGGATCCAGCTGCTGTCCGTCAGCAGCGGAGTCTTCTTCTTCATCTCATTTAGGATCTGCTGACGCTCTAGCTCGGCCTGCGATGCGGACTGCTGACCCTTCATCTCACCCGCTCCACTGCTTGTCACTACAGTCAGAGAGGAGAGATAAAGATGAAACATGCAGGGTGAAATGAAAAGTGTCTGGGATGTCACAAGTGGATCGAGACTGGAGACAGTGTTTCATAAGTCGGGTTCAATTAAGTCTGACAATCAGATGGATCTGCTACAGCCTGTGATTAGAAAATTGTTTGAATTTAAAAAAAAGTTCAGATGCAACCTGAAAGAAATCATACTGCAATCAATACATTTATGTGTTTTGCTGCATGTCATTTTCTGGTCAGCTGACTGATTGATTCAGCATTTGGCTGGTGAGCTGTTAATCAAACAGCTGCAAGTTTTGATTTGATGAATGTCATAATTGACTAATCAGTTGATCAAAGTGCTCATAATGACAGCAGATTGACTGATTGAACGAAGTAGCGGCGCGTCAGGGGCAGACCCCACCTCTCTCTGGCTCTCTGTATTTCATGGCATTGAGGATGTTTCTCCTCTCCATCTCAAGCTCTGATGCAGCTCTCTGACTCCGGGCGTGTGTGTCATGCGTGCTCCTGTACTGCTCTTCCAGCAGCCAGTGAGCCATGCCCCCCCGCTGCATGTACCCACCTACAGTAATATGCAGGCCGAAAATATATGTGCATGCACACACGGTCGTCATTTTAAAAAAAACAAAAAAACAAAACAAGCAGTATGAAAACAAACACAGGCCAGTGCTGACATAACTTTAGGATATAGACATGGCCTAATATTTCTGGTCTGATACTTTATCATTGTTGCATTCACAATACTAGGCTATGTCTTGTAATAACACTTAAACTGACCTTTCCTCTGAGGCACTTCATCCAGCTGGGGAGTCGATCTGGACTTTGCCCTGTCAAATGAACAAAACACATTTAAGTGAATTTTTTTTTGACAACCAAACCATACATATATAATATTCAAGTGAAAGGCATTTTGATAGACCAATCACTGCATATAGAACCCCTGTTATTAAGTAAGTGGTGATTGAGGAACAATCACAGGTAATCACTATCTCAGCTAGAGACCTAATGCACTTGCTGGAGGACTTCCAATTTCATGTGCCAGTGCTGGAAAATGTGTATAAAAAATGACAAAAGAAAAAAAAGAAGAAAACAAGATTTCCTGTTTCAGAGGTTATGTGACAAAGAGTTCTTGTTTGTGCTCTTGTTTTTGCAGGGATATTTATTGTGAGACACTGCTTTGGCAGTTTTGGTGCAATTCTGGTGTTGCATAGATAACCTCTGATGCACAGATTGGCATAACAAACTCAGAAAAAGTGAACTTGGGGCTGAAAAATGTGGACAAACATTTATTCATTTAGGAGGTCAACCTATTTTTAGACAACCTATTCCACTTTACTATTATCATTATTACTCATTATTTTAATATTATGAAATACTATGAAACATTGTAATCATGAGGAAAATGTATTGCATAAAAGTATTTAGGAACAGCTTTTTAGTTATTAGCTGATAAGTGTTATGACGAGAAGCATGAGTATGACTGCAGCTGCAGTTGCACTCTCTCCTGTACTAACCTGTCTGCAAAGGACAGCTCAGGCTTGACACTGGCAAAGTCATTGGAGCCACGAGCCCTTTGATGAAGGGTAATGTGCAGAGAGAGAGGGTTACAGCACAGAGGTGGAGGACAAAGCACATGCAAACATGTTAGTTGGAGTTGTGTTAATGCACAGACAGTAAAGCATGTTATGTTTTACATTTGCATGAGTTGTTATCAGCATGAGGGACATATGAGGAAGACATGTGAGTAAGGTTTTACAAGAGGGAACACTGTCTCCACTGACCACTGCTGTTGCTCGTAGGCTCTCTCCTGCTCTCTGCGCTGCTGCTCTGCAGCTTCCTGTCGCCTCCTCTCCTCCTCCCTCTCCCTCTGCCTCTCCTTCTCCCTCTCCTCCTCTCTCCTCCTCTGCCATCGCAGCTCTTCCTCCTCCCTCCTCTTCCTCTCCTCCTCCTCCCTCCTCTTCCTCTCCTCCTCCTGCCTTTCTTTTCTCTTCCTCTCCTCCTGGAGACGCTGGAACTCCTGCTCCTCCTCCTCCCTCTTCCTCTTCTCCTCTGCCTCCCTTTGGTGCTCCTGCTCCTCCTTCCTCTTTCTCTCTTCTTCTTCCCATGGAGGAGGAGTGGGCTGGCTGACAGGAGAGAGGGGCGAGAGTGGGCTGGTGCTGCAGTTGTCCACCTCCAGGCTCTGTGGCTGCCAGAGAAAAGGAAGGTGAGAAAAGGAGAACTGCAACAACTGTGGTTTTGAAATTCCAATCAGGGGGGAGTTTGTTGCAAAACTATGTGCTGGAAAGACTTTTGCCAGACTTGTTGTGTGTCTTGTGTGGATAATCACATGACCAGACAGACTTCTGCTCTCGCTTTCCCTCAGTGCTTTATGTGAAATGAGCCTGTGTTTGAAAAGCCAGAAGTACACATGCCTGGCCACATAATAGCTGCATAATTACAGCAATCTCAATTAACAACACTATCAAAGCTTTGTGGACACATTTACATAATTTAGTGCAATGAGTCAGAACGTATTGTCCCCTTTTAATATTCTCCAGTTGATGTTTCAGGTATTAGACTATAATACATTCAAAATAAATTAATTTCCTTACCTCTTGTTGGTCTACATTCTTGGTAATGTCCTGCTGGGCCTTGAGCCACTCCTCCTGCAGTTTCTCTTGGTCACGCTTATATTTTTCCTGGGTGAAAAAGTAGATAGAGAGGTCAGAGGTCATTCCATTAAATATACACAGTCACCCCCCTCCCAAAAAACAAACAAACAAACAACCCAAGAAAAAACATACACATGCATAGCTGTATCATTTTCCACATAATTTCAACTCAAAGCTCGCCTACATGTTACCTAACCATCCTCACACCTAGAGAAGCTTGCCCTGGGCAGGAAGTCTCCCTGGCACGTCATGAAATCAGGCCGTTTATCCAACAGGGAATAAGGCTGGAGGAGTAACAAGCCTTCCCGGCTACATCAGCACTGTTCTTTGTACACCTTTCATCTCAATCCAGAAATAGACCTTGAGAAAAATGTTTGACAGAATTCTACAATATTTAAGCTGGACACTCGATAGATGCTTTACATTTAAGCTGTCTGAGCGCTGCCTATAAGAAGCAGTTTCTATTGTATGTGAGGGCATCCTATTCTGTTACTTGAGCGCTGTGTGCAGCGTCAGGGAACAGATTTCCAGAATGGGGAACAAATGGATTGTTGGGTTGCTTCATTTGGTATTTCCAATTTTCTTAATACACTGCAGACTCAGTTGCCAGTTTGTTAGGTCACTTAGCCAAAATGAATGCAGTATAATACAACAGCCCTACAATGAATCTTACCTTCATAGATGTTTTTTTTTTCTTTTATAATTGTTGTTGAAATTGTTTTAGAGAACTGAAGTTGAAAAAAGATCAATCTTGACCTTAGAAACAGCAGTTGACATACCAATCACCACAAAGACCATTTATTGCTGTTCTGGAGCATTTGATCATGTCCACCATCCGCTAAGCATAAATACATCATCATCCACCTAGTACTGCACTTCAGTGAACTAGAAAAACTCAATCTGCTGAAGACGATCATGTGATTTGAGCCAAACCTCCAGAATAGGTACAACATGGATCTTGAGGCAACATTTCACCTCATTAAATTCTCAACAGTATTTTAGACTATATTCGTTTTAACTAGTTGTTCCTAATAATAGGAGACCGAGTGTAAATGCTAAGAAAACATTGTACCTAAATGAATACAACTTAATGTACCTGTAAGAGGCGCTCCTGCTCCTTCTGCCATTTCTCTTGTCTTTTTCGCTCCTCCTCTGGGTCCCAGGACCAGCGGCTGGAAGCAGGAGTGATTGGCGGAACAGGTATCTAAAGACAGAGAAGACCGACATGCAACATGAATGCACATGCCTGCACATACAATCTTACTTGAAGCAACAGCAGTTAGCTGACAAAAAGTTTTGTCTGTTTGTTTCAGAATGAATGTTTGAATGAATGTCTTTTATACTATATTTGTAAGTAGTGTCCACTGTGTCCCCTGTATGACATTCTTACTGACAATGTGGTATTGTTAAATCACGTCAATCTAACCTAAAATCACAGATTTGTCTGAGTGCTTTACCATTCATACAACAAACACCATTTACTGTTTGATTCTGGAGTGAACCTGCCTCTTTGGTGAGCTACCAAAGGGGCCCCTGTGAGATGCTTTGTAATAACAGTCACAGCTGCTTTCAAATATGTTGGCATGCTAGAAGAGCAAACACTAAAGAGACAGAGACTGCTTTTATGCACTGATACTACTTACATCTGGTACTGCAGACTCTGATCCTCCTTGAAAAGAAAGAAAATCATCCAGTCAATACTGCTGGCATGCAAAGGCAAAGCAATGGAACACAAATACAAGTCAACCTTTAGGCAATAAACCATATCAACACAAGGTTGACAAGCTTATTAAGGTTTCAACTTGATTATTAAGTCAAGTACCAATTCATCACTGAATGTGACATTTAAAACCATAACAGTAATTGAAATTTTCAACAAAGGTCAAATTTCACCCATTAGTACTTATTGATTCCCTCATTTCAAGATCATCTACTAGTAGGCATTTACATTGGGAGTCAGCCCAGTAGTTCTGAATAGGAAAATCAATAAACACATTATGAGCACAGCAAGATAAAATAAACTAAAAAGAAAAACACACATCAGCAGCATGCATAAGATGCACACAAATACAGCCCAGCCAGTCTGAAAAGCTAACAGACACTTCAATACAAGCATGCCAGAAGAGCAACGACGATGCTTTTAACATCATGCGCAGCAAAGTGAAGGTAACCATGTGTTAAACCTGGACATCAAAAATGCCACAAACACAACACAATTGAATGATTTGTATTTGTGGTTGGTATGCCAGTGTAGTATCTGACATGCTGTTCAACCGTTGCAGCTCAAAATGTTTCTTTTGAACATTTTTGCCCCATTTTTCTTAGAGGGGTTTGAAATAAGAAGCCTCCAAAGCACACAGATGTTGGATTTGGAAGAAAAGTCTGCCCTACAAAGCCAAAATGCAAATACAAAGCCAAATATGACTTTCTGACATGTGTTTTACCATATGAAGATGATTATACTGCAGATACTGAATGTATTTCAAAAAAGTACAATTTTCAGGAACTATAAAAACTAGGTACTGACTGCACCTTAGCTACTAAAGGATTGCTGGTGGGCAGACAGTTAGCCTACCCATTATCTTAGTAATTGAGTTTGTTTTACCACATTAATGAGGCAGCAGTAATTAAATCAAATCATGGTAAAGAAAACTGCTTAACGCTAACTAGCCTAACTTAGATTGTTCAAACATAGAGTACAAGCTGTTATACCTTCAAACTTCAGAACTTTTTTCTCAGCTTCACTGTTATTGCCATTTGGTTTTGTAAGGCCGAATTCCTTAATGTGCTCCAAAGCTGAACAATAATGTCACTAAACTCTTGTTTGAACAGCATGTTAGTTTTTCTGGTTGTACAAGGCAAAGGTGAAGACATCACTGCACACTCAACCCTGTTTACCACAAAGATAGACCAGCGCACTGACACTGGACCCTGAGCCGCCTGAAGGAGGAAGGGGCACAGCAAAAGGGTTAAGCTCTGCTGCCAGAAAGATCATCTAAATAAATAAATAAATAAAAATAAAGTAAAATAAAATAAAGGTACAGCCCTAAAACAGAACCATGGAGGAATCTATTTAAATCCAGACAGCTCATTATCAATTGATAATAGGTTATTTCAATTGAACGGGAGGGTGTGACGCATAAAAAACATGCACAAAAATTCCTTGGAAATCTGAGGAATTCAGTGAGACAAAAGCACAGAGAACCCAGCCACCAAATTACACAGACGCCAGCATTATTATTTAGAGCCCCCACCCTGCTTTGATCAGTTCTTTTTACCTTGTTCAAAAAACTCTGACCTCCGTTTTAAGTTTTTCAAAGATATGGGTTCTGATTCTACATGAGAAATGAGAACAGGATACAGTGAGGCACAGCTGAGGAGAAAAACACGTTTTACCAGAGGAGATACCACCTTATACTACTAACATATTACCATGAATTTCACATACACTACATGTTAAGCTCTATCATAATCACATGTTGCAGATGATGGTTTCATTACATCATTGTGTTTTGCAACACAGTAAATGTCCATCCATATTTCAATCAAGAAAATGACACCACCTACTGGTATTAAGTACTGAAATAGTGATCAAAATCAATTTCATAATTTTTTTCACTTTTTTGATTGTGGGCTCTGCTCTTTACCTTTGTTCCTCATGGTCACTGACTCACGGAAACCGCCATTAACTCCGTTTGAAGCCACATCCTGTAAGGAGACACGGCAGGGTGTGTGCTCATTAGAAAGGAATAATCAGGAATAATACAGAAATAAAAATTGATTAAACCTGAATCAATCTGAGTTTATTCTGGGTCACTTACGATAACTGGAGGGGCGGGGGTCTCTTTGGATGGTGGCACTTCTGTGGAAATGCGTGAGGTGAAATCCAGGCTGGAGTTGACAGTATTTGTGTCAGGAGAACCTAGAAGTATTGGATGATCCGTACTGGTCAGATTGATGGTCTTATGGCTTTTATATGGCAGGGAAGGTTGATCTCTGTCCCAGTCTGCACGCAGACAATGCAATGGCAAAACATAGGATGCATGTTTGCACATATAACCACATGTTTTCTGTGCATGTGTTTGTGTAACAATATTGTATTTTGTGAAACCCAACATCTGACATAGAATTGCCTATTAACATAAAGAAAACTATAAAGCAGGGGGCAAGGTTGTTGTTATGATGTTATAATAGAGAGCAGCAGGGGCTGACAGAGAACCCACCTTCCTCAGCCATATAGCCTATTAAAGCTTCCACAAACCCACACAGTGTTTTTAACAGGCTCACAACCACAGGTCTCCACTAAACTATTTTAACAAGTACTGCATGTTAGATCAAGTCAGCTATGCTGGGTGGTTTATTATTTTTGTAGGGTGACGCTGATGTGGTTGAAACAAGCCTGTTATACTAACACTGTGAAAACAACACAATTGCATTCAGAGGACGGTGGACCTGTGTTAGTTCCTCCACAAGAAAAATACCACATGGATAGAAAGGAATGCTGACGAGACGGAAAAGGACCAAAAAGAAGAAACTAGTAGAAATTAGGGGAAAAGGAGGGATAAAAGAGTATGGTAGAACAGGAAACAGAAAAATGCACACATAATAGACATAAACACCACTGAAGTCAACACAATAACTGGCTCTCCTTTTCAGAAGAGAAACCCAGTAGCTGTCATGAGATCATTCATGGATGATTTCACAATAGTTTACGGACCAATTTAAAGTGTCAAAACTGTTTAGCAATGCAAACAGCGTAAGTAGCACTGTCATTTCAGGAATGAAACCCTTAAAGTCTCTCATGCCCCTTTAATATCACACTCTCAAGCACACAGAAACACACGCACACACAGGTTTACTTAAGTCACTTTTGGGGTGTAGACTTACATTAATTTCCTGGAGACTTACCCTAACCATAACCTTAAACACTGACTCAAAGATTTGTGTTTTACCAACTGGGGACATGGCTTTTGACCCCAGTTGCACAACTTATTCCCAATCAACTGATCTCAAGTCAGGTGTGTGTCCCTGAAAGTGGCTTAAGTCACACCCACACATGCACACACTGTCCAGATGACTCACTGTTCCTGCCATGACGGCGTATATCCATGACCAGACTGCCCTCCTGTAGAGCATCGTCCATGCCAGCCTTCCAGTCTGTGTAGCTCATTTCTGCCACCTGGTGCCCATTCAATGTCAGCACCTCATCCCCGGCCTGAAGCTGGCACATCTCGGCTGAGCTGCCTGTATGAGACAGAGGACGGGACATTAAATGCAGAGAAGTTGTCTGATTCCACCATTGCTGTGACTTCTCCCATTAAACACTCCATTATACTTTCACAGAAATTGATATATAAGGAAATGCCTAATTACAGTGTTCACACCAGTATCATATTCCTCAAGTAGCAAAGAAACAATTCACTACTATTTAAAGAACAATAATCTTCTGATACTTTTATCTGTTTGGCCTTACATGTTTTTCAGGGTCTCTGATAAGTTTTTGAGACTCATCAATATATCAAATTACTGCAACTCAAAAGAAAAGACTTGAAATGCAGTGATTGTTTTAAACATTCCTCCAACTTAGCATTGCAAAATCAAAATCAATGCAGCAGAACCAGGGTTATTGTCTTCATTATATTCTATGCATTCTTAAAACTGATCAAAATCTGGCACCTTCATTGCCCACATTACATACAGTACTTGACTATACTTGACTAGATTCAGCTGACTGTCCAGCCTTGGGTGTGTTATCCTAGTAGCGGCTAATGTAGCCTCAAGTTGCTAGCCTCACAGATGAAAAGTACACAGATAAAGTGCCTTAAGGGACATTACATATTATTACATACAATTATAATTACATTACATGGATAGATATTACTCAAAATCTATAAACAGACTTTGATGTGTAAATAAGTGGAATTACACTTTAAACTTTTTGAGATGGACATTTCTGTTTTTTTTTAATAAAATCAGCTGTTTCTAATTAGTGTAATTTAAAATGGAACTGTATGCACATACTTATGATGTATTTTGCTTGACAAATACTTATCGATACTAAAAGCTATATAGAGTCCCAGACAGTCTTTTCCAACCAACATGTTCTATCTCAACTTGTATAAATGATTTGACAAGGTTGACACAATAGAACGTACTATTAGAGACTATAGTGAACAAAGCATGCTGTAAGCTGAAACTGCTGTAACAACACTGGATTACATGTTTTGATGTGTAGTGTGTGTGCTACCAGTATTATAAGTTATTATAATACATGGCATACTGAAATATGGAGGTGGGGAAATCTCAGTAGATAGAGAGGCTCAAGCCCAGCAGATCTGACCCAGATAGATGCCGCCCTACATAGGTCTGGCACAGCCTCTCCGATGGACTGGAAAACCTACTAACAACTAACCAGCAGTGTCTGACTGTAAAATATTTCAGATCCTGAGTGCTGATTTCCAATATTACTAATGTACTGTATCTGTACACATCAGTCATCTTTTGACCATTGCCTGTTTGTTTTTCTTCCACTGGGCTTTACATCTGGGAATATTAGCATTTAAGGTTGTCAGTTTTGCTAACCTGCACACATTACAAATTCAGAGGATGAATAAAATGCTACCTATACAATCAAAATTCCCCCTTTGAAGGCATATCTCCGAAATATCTCTGTTATTACCTGGATGGATGGATGTGACGCGAGCTCCAGTTGAGTCCCAGTTTGTCTGAAAGCCAAAGTCTCTGCTGCTGTTGGGCTTCTGGTTTAGGCTGATCCGCATCTCACAGTAGTTCTCCTAGAAACCAAACACCAACACAAGGTGAGCAGAATTGCTACAACAGCTCCTTACATACACTCAAAACAGAGTTTAATGTACAAACATATAGATGACTTTCCATCGCTCTGGAGAGGAGTCCGCATGTCAGGTTGTGTCTGTGTGTTGGCAGGCTTGTTTTTTGGCAAGAAATCTTGTATTAATGATTTATGGCTGTTGATTAAATGTCAACCTGCTATACTTTTTTGCTGTGCTGAATTGTATTATTTTTTAGCTTTTGCATTATGAGAAAAATAATTTATTTTTGATTAATCCATTAGGGCTCACTGAGCACATAGCTAAAGTAACAGTAGATTACTTGACTGTTCAGTCTCGGATAAAATTTGTTTAACAAATGCATGTATTGTATTTCAAAGTCTTAAACGCAGCCAACAGAAAAAAAGCGGATCTGTTTTTGTCAACAGTAGGTCATTTGAGTACCTGGTTGGTATCTTTGGATGGATCAGGACTGACTGGAGCTTCACTCTTGACCTGAGGTGGGACAGGCGAGACGCTCTGGGTTGAGGTGACACTTTTTGCTGTGGTCTCTTCTTGCTCCTCCTCATCTGAGCTGCTCTGGGTCGAGCTGGACTGGGAAGGAGCCTCATCCTCAGAGGTCATGAACTGGTGATAGCGGCTCGGCACAGATGTCTTCTTCACATCGACACCACCGTTGACACGCTTGTGAGAGTCATCCATCTATCCGGAAAAGAATACAAAGAATGAGTCATAAATTAACTTGAATAACATTAAAATGAAAATCTATTTTATTCTTTAAAAGACCTTATAATAGGGATGAATCAATTGATGAATGTGTTGTCATCCGTTTTAGTCTCCCTTTGATACATCATTAACTCACTCAAGAAAACCGTAGATGACTCCCCTAAAATATTTAAACACAATGTACTTTCCCTTTACTACAACTGTAATGAATGTGAAGATGGCTGAAAATAGTAGCCCTGCTAGATGAGTTAGCATTATAAAAAACACTAGCTTCATCCATTACTCATGAAGTAATCAAGACTCTTGAGAAACTCTGATGAACTAAAAACAATTTCAACTGTACCTGACCAATGAGGCAAGGCTTTCTAACCGTCAGACAAACGCTCCTCCTGCCCTCTCCTGTCCTTCAGCCCTATGCTGTGCACAGGTGTAGTTTGTATTTAGGTGTAGAACAACCTAGTACTCACTGTAAAGACCCGGGGATATGAGGTGATGCGAGAGGTCTGGGTCCCGAAGGGCCTTGGCGTGACAACTGAGGTTAGACGTGAGCTATCCGATCTCTGGTAGCTCCTGGGGAGGGAGGCAGAAACCCGAGACACCCCGGGAGGCTTGGGTTCCATTGAGCTGTGCTGTGGTTGTTGTTTGTACAGGGAACCAGAGGAGGGGGTCACTGCCTCAGTCTGTGCGCCTGATAATGGGCGCCTTGGCTCTGGCACTTTTTGTAGAGAGTGACGAGAGGCTACGGTTGAGGTCTCCTCTGTCTTGGCTGTGCTGGTGGGTTCTGAGTCTGGAGTCCTCTGAAAGGAGGGTGCAGCTGATGGAGCCTGTGGCTTGTGGAGAGAGCTGTGGCTGGTGGGAGTGTTGGTGGTCGTGGTGTCACTGCTGACAGAACTGTCCACAGTGTCAGCTTTACGTGCAATGGGAGGGGGGCTAGAGGCTCTGTCGGTAGATGGGGAGGCAGCGCGGGGTTTGTCCTCTTTCAGAGAAGGCTCAGGGCGGTAAGAGGAATAGCTTGGAGTGTCAATAGTGTAGCCCCTGGCAGGAAGGGTTCTGGTACGAGGGGCGATGGCAGGTCTATCAAATACGTCGTCGTCGTCGTTGTATGAGAGACTCCCAAGACGACTACCAACGCTGTTATGTCCTTTACTTTCTCTGTAGATCCAACAGAGAAGGAGAAGGAGAAAGAGATAAAGAGGTAAATTGGAAAAAAAGTGGACAGTGATGGGTGAAATGAAAAACAGCAATGGAAAGGGATGCAATTTGGGGAGATGAAGGGGGGAGTACAGAGGGTTAGTTCCAAAGATGAAATGAGGGGGGTATGAGTAACAGAGAGGAGAGTAGAAAGAAGAGCACAGGTTGGAAAGGGGAGGGTAGAGAGATGGGGATAAAAGGAGAAGCATTGTAAGTCATGATTCGATTACACTTTCACACTGACTAAAGGCACAATTACAGAGAGTCTTCTCATTCACTCCTGTAATCCTGTAGTCTCTGTGTTTATTACCACAAAACTTTTCATGCACACATTTTATTTTATTACCTTGTCATGAAAAGCAAAGAATCCCCTTCCGAGGGTAAAAAATTATGTAAAAGAGGAACAAATTCAGTGTTTGTTGTTTTAGTCAAGTCCAAGATTACACATAAGATTGGAAATTGTAAGGTATTAAATTTAACAGTTGGTGCTATTTACTTTATCTGAACTTCATCAAGACATCAGGTGTATTTTCCCTTACCTCTCCTCTTGCATTTCCTTGAAGGTCTTAGACCTTCTGTTGCCGCTGTATGTTATCTGCTCTATCTTCTCCCTTTCCTCTTTCTTCTTCACTATATCAGAGTTGACACTTTTGCGTCGGTTCTTCCACTTGCTCAGGTCCTGCAGTGAAAGCAAAATTGGATCACCTTGGGCATCATTTCATACGAATTCAAGTAAGATCTGGATTAAACTGCTCGGTTGTGTTGCTTGGATAACTATTCTGTAGACAGAAGCGAAGTTGAGAAGGAGAAAGACAAAAAAAGAGAAAGGGCTACATTTGAAGGTGTTCTATTTGTGTACTTTAGGCTCCTCCCGGCTCACCTCCCCTGTGTATTGGGGACTGTGTGACCTAAATGCTGCTTCAAGACTCCATTATTTTACCATGACACCAATCAGACTGCTGACACCATCACAGCCACTGATGTATACTGTATGTGAAAAACATTTTCTTTTTTTGATTGTCCTACACAGGAATGTGTGAGGGACCAATGGTGTTTAAAATGGGAGCATCACTTGCTACACTTGTTACATTTTCTAAGAATTCAATTCAGTTATTTTCATTGGGCTCTCTGTCTTAGATTACATCACAACATCATTCCACATTAACTCTATTATTAGTATTTACAGTATGTGGTACTTCCTGCCACAAACACTGTGATTTAGAAATGAGGACAATCCATAGCCAGAGGGCAGTGCTGCACCAGTGTCTGCGTCTGTCGTTGGCTTCTATCTAAACAGCTATCTTTTCACCCCATGGCAACAGACTGCACCACACCACCTGCCCTCCTGATTGCCACTCTAATAACACAGATCCCGTAGATCATGTCCTCACATTTCAGGTCAACCTTATCTGTACAACATAACTTTATGCCATCGGTGTGCCTTGAATTATATGACAAGATTGGTGGGAAAAAAACAGATATCCTCCAGCGTTCCTGTGCAGTACACATATCAGTTATACTCACGTCTTGCCATTGATCGTCACTCTGCTTGACCTGCTCACGATACCGCTGCAGATCTTCGGTTTGAAACTGACGGATGACGGAGGGTTGAGCTTGGATATCGCTGGTCGATTTGCTCCTGTGGAGAGAAACAGTAAATAGGAGAAAACTTTTTTTGAAAAGACCAGCGGGCATCATCAACTTAGAGGTTGAAGGGATGTTCAGTTTTTACATCCTCACTGAAGCTTTATGGTTAAAAAACAAAAAAAGTTGGAAAGGTTAAAAAACCACTCTAAGTATGCATGCACTGTTTCTTACCAGTGTGTCAAATAAGCTGTAGGGAAAAAACACCATCCAATGTTCAAAATATCAAAATATATTCCAACTTGTATCATCCACCCATATATTTGACACTGATGCTGACAGCAAAACTGATGAAACATTTAACCTGTGACCAAGTGTTAGTTTGCAAACACAGCACACTCAGTCAACCACAAAAAAACAACAAAACTGCGGGGCTATTGAAGCATAGTGGGTTAGTAACATATATCACAGCCTGCCCTGTCATGCAAAAAGAAAAAGTTATTCAAAGCTCACAGCCTTTGGAAAAAATTCACTCTGTTTTCTTACTTACCTGTAAAGATTTACACTGTCTCATATTGCTATCAGTAGCATGAAGTGTACTTATTGCTCAGTCATAACTCTCACTGGGACACACTGCAGTTAAGGTAGATGACCCAGCGTATTACCATTGTATGAATCTTTTCACTTTGTTGCTTTGTCAATAGAGCTTTGTGAAGCAATGAACACCGCCCTCCCTCACCCTGAACTTGGCCCTGTGCCATACAATACACCATGTTGTGTGTCAGCATTTAGCAGCTAGAGAGTGAGAACAGCAGCACAAAAGCAGGAGGGCAGCGGGAGAGCGACGGTAAGAGGTCAGAGCAAACGCAAACGTGCCACATTCCTGGGAGCCCGTATCAACTCACCCGTCGATACTCTCTTGCATTTGCCGCTGTCTAGGAAACCAGAGAGAACCACAGACAACAAAGTCACATTTCTGCAGATTGGCCTTGAATAGTGAGCCTGAGAGTGGTCCTACTTAAGAGCCTGAGGCTGATTAGTGACTCTGCAACCTGCTCATCTCCAGGTGGTGAACTTCAAATATATCTAAACCCAGTCAAGACATGACTTTGCTGGTTATCCCTGAAGAGGATAGAATTTAGGGTGTGTATACAGAAGGCTTACAGCAGAGTATCACCTTTCCTTGGCCTGAAAGTTGTCTGGTGAATTGTGCTTGTATCTTTTTCTAAACAATGCTGCCTTTCTGGAGACCCCAGGATGATGTCACTGGCAACATGGCTTTACATATGGAAGTGAAGTAAATCCAGATGGCCTTGACTTAAATGGCTGCTTTGTGCATGCTTGTGTGTGACTGTTCATGTGCAAACACTGCAGTACAGATTTGTGTTTGAGTTACTATGGAGTCCACACTGGTCGCATCTTCTTTCAGAGCTATGGGGAATTTCTATAGGCTTTCATGTTGCCTCAACATGTAATTGCACTGCTTGGTACTGTCAGCGTGGTATGTTTAGTTATTACTCAGGGTTGGACCTTTGCACACACTCATACTGCTGCACTTTGAGCTTCATATGTCATGTGAAATTATTTTTTACTTTGAAAAACAACATTATACTCTGGTCAGATCCATATCACTGTAGGTGCAAGGTAAGGCCGACAGATGGCCAATTAAGTGCATTCCATCACAAGATAACAAAGTCTCTTATTTTCTTTATTAAGCTTGAATATTTTTTCCATTCACAGGCAAACTCAGTCTGATGGGAAAATCAAGAGCATTATGCAGAATTTGAGTCTGTTAAACAGTTCTCATGATGTAACAAATAATTTGGTGAGTGATGTTGGAGAATTGATGCTCTTTTGTTCACAAATCACACATCAAAATACACAACAACATAGTTTAAAGTACAATCTGGTATTTCAGTCTAAATGTATATATATTGTGTTATGGTAAAATATACCATTTCTCCATTGTACAGAAACCATATTAAATGGCCCTATGAATTGATTGGACCTTTAATTTCAGTGAAACAACAAACATTTAAAACAAGCAAAAGTTCAGAGTTGTTGTAGCAGTGAATTCAGAAGGCTTAGTAAAATAAAACTTCTATCTGTGACTGTTGTGGCCATCAGGGGAAATCTTCTCAAGCTGGGTAAACATGCAGTCTACACAGCTTCAGCATCAAGCACAGAATATTTCAAGATTAAAATGGCACAGAAAAATTAGAGACAAAAAAAGTGTACAGCATGAGGAGAAGCTAACAGACACTGTCACAGCAATCTGTTTCTACAACTTCAGAGCAGCTAGCCTCTCCACCATGAGCCTTTTCTTATATCTTAGCTGACTGGCTTCCCTGATAGCCTGCCACCTCTGCAGGTCACCTTCGCTACATGAAGATGGCACTGATGGAGTCATCTGATTGGCTGATCCCTGGTTATGATCAGAACAAACTCCAAGCTTCCGGACCAGCATGTCATCCGTTTTTGGACGCATCTCCTTTTCAACCTCATTCTGTTTATTATCTGCTGCTTCCTGTGTCAGAGGACATGGAGGGCACAGGAGTCTGGCTTTGAGGTCAGGAGGTAGAGCCCAGGGCTCTGGGATGGGCATAGGATGGTAGTTGTCAGGGGCACCTGAGAGGGGCCGCTGTTGCTGAGCCTGCTGACTTTTCTCCTTACGATAGACCACATCGTCCTGCTCGATATCTGGGTACTCGCTCTCCTCAGTGCTGTCGTGGCCATGTCGTTGGGTGATGATATTGAGTTGTGGCTCAGACGTGTAGAGACGACGTTTAGGAGACAGGTGAGTCTTCATCATAGCCAGGTCCATGTTGGACTGGAAGGCCAGGGTGCGCCTGGTAAACATGTCATCATTCTCCAGGTCGGGAGTAATGCTGTCATAATCAAAGGTATCTGGGGGCTCCCGGGGGTCTTGGCGCCCACGGAGGGCCCACCTCTCACCTTTGACAAGTTTGGGACCGGAGGCGGGGTCCACTGGGGCAAACACCAGAGGAGGTGTCACTAACAGGGGGGGCTGTATCTTGGGGAGTTGTGGGGAAGTGAGTGGTTGGATAATAGGACTGCAGAGCCGGCAAAAGGAGAGAAAAGGACAGAAAGGTGATGAGTGCATGCATGTGAACTAGATCAAAGAGAAAGAACAGGAGGAAGAGATACAACAAGCAGCCATATTAGTCATATTTGATTCAAACAGAAGTTGATCAAATCCAGATTTTACTAATTCACTGCTATGAAATAAAACTGCAATATATAGCAACTAGTTGCTATAAAAAAAGATAAAGTCTTCACTTAGAATAGGCGGCAATAAAAATAGAATAATGCTGAGACAGCCTATTTACTCAGTGCAAGCAAACTGCTTCATGAAGCATGTTAGGGCAACTGCAGCAGTGTGTTTTATCATTAGTATAATAGAAAGCATCTCATCAGATACTCTGCCTTGACAGAAGCCAATTAAATTTCTCTTATAAATTTTGGATGCCCTAGAACATTCCTGCATCGTCATAGTCATGCAGCTGTATCGACCTTTTTCCCACAACAACGGTGGTGTGAGCTGAGGCCTCGTGTGTGTGGGAGTGAGAGGGAGAGGGGCCGGAGGGAGAGGGGGCAGAGGAGAGCCAAGGACTGATGTCACAGTCTGAATCGTCTGATGAAGAGCCCGACTTCTTTTGGCTACAGCCGAGGACAGCAGGGTGGAGGATGGTGAGAAAGAGGACAGAAGTAGACAGAGGGTGAAGAAGGGGAATAATAGGAGGCAGTGGTAGGGAAAGAGAAAGAAATGTAAGTGGGAGAATTTGACAGTGTACAGAAAAATGCAGTGAACGATAGTACACCAGATTTGGGATCTTATGACCCGGAAGCATAAAGTGGCATGCATAATATTCAAGGAAAGCAAAATCAAGTGTGGCAGATAGAACAGTGAGGAAAGATTGTGCAAGAAGCAGGGAATAAATTGAATCTATGTGATTGCTTCTCTGTAAAACATAAATTATGTGTTTCATTTGGATTTCAATGCCCTTACACACCTGAGGCCCTGCATCCTTTTGTACCATGGTCTCTTCTGAGAGCCCAGTCTGATCTTCTGTATGTGAATGTCTTCTTCAGGTGTCCAGAACTTGGGTAAGAACTTGTTATAAGATTCATTCCCAGCAGGCTCGGGTTTGATGCCCATCTTGCGGGCATAGAGATCATCCTGGATGGGGTCAGCATAGCCCACCTCATCATCCTCCTCCTCAGAGTCACCGTATATCTCCCTGAACAGGCTGTCAGTGGACACAGCTCGGCGGTGGTCCACCTTCACGGAGCCCTTCTGGGCGGGCTGCATTTCCACACTGTTCATGTCGCTGCTGCTCAAGAGAGACAGCCAATCACACATGTCAAAAGCATTTTTCAGCAAGTATAGCACACCAGTCACGCAAAAAAAAAGGAGCATGTTCCTTGAGTGCAACAGCTCTCGAATGGAATGATGCAAGTATTAGAAAACCAATGCAAGCCAAAAACCAAACCTTAAAGGACGCAAAAACTAATTTGAAGAGTCAGGTTGCTAACTCAAATCACTCCTCCAAACTCATTCAAATCAGAAGAGGCAAATAAAGACGTGCTGCAGATGAAATACAAAACAATTCAAAGAGCAACCAACAAACTGTAGCAAATGCAAGACCTCTGAGCTCTGTTAGCGGCAGCACACTATGACCAAAGATGGTGCTCATGGTTACAATTAACCATGCAAACTGAGGGTAAGAGAAGCGGTCTAGTTTGCGCTCTCATCAGGCAGGCACATCAAAGTCACACTGTTGCTTCATGTTCTCTGACCTGAGGAAGGTCACCTTCTGTTGAGGGGCAACATTGGGGGTCATATTGACCTTAGGCCAGGTGCCACTTTGCCCCCCAGCTGCCCTTCCCCCTGCCAGCGGACTGATGGGTATGGCGAAGTTGGTGGGGGGTGCTGGGGAGGGACTGTGGAAACGTCTGCTAGCCAGGTCATCCAGAACAAGATCCGGGTCTGGTCGGTCTGCATCTGAGTCGCTGCCACTTTCATACTCATAGGCCCACTGTAGATGAGCTGCACTCTCGGATCCTTGACTGTTGTCATAGCAGTCAAAGGAAGGCCTTGTGTCGCTAAGGTCATCAATCCACAACACAGCAGAATGAAACACAACACCAGTACACACCAGCATTGACCATTCGCAGACATCACAACAGCACCACAAATACAACAGCAATGGAAAAAGAGTATTAAAAATAGCCACAAGGTAGACTTCAGATGTTTGCACACACCAAGTATTGTGGTGTATACCCAGCACTTCTGGATCACTTTTTGTAGCATCACTTTTAAGAGATATGGAATAATGACTTCATTTATTAGGCGAGTTGAGAAACAGCATCTTTAAATAGATCAATGTCTGAGCTGCTGTGTGTATTGTAACAGTACCTTGTGAGTGTACCATCCTCCTCTGTGTACATGGGGTTGGCCCAGCTGCGCCGGTTGTCCTCATTTCGCTCAGCCCGTTTCTTCCTTAGTGGAGCAGGAACATAGCCTGAGGCTTTGTCTTTAGTGGGCAGGAACTGGTTAAACTGGGCGCTGACTTTGGGTGTGACGACTGCAGACCGGCGGTAACTGACTGAGTCCTTGTCTTTGTCCATCCTGAAGACAGAGTCTGCCTCAGTGTCACTGTAACAACCTGGAGCATGGAAGATGATAGGACAGGAGAGAAGGGAGGACAGACATGTGTAAGACAGGTTATGGGGAATGAAAAAAATGGGGAAAAATGGGGGAAAAAAACAAAGCAAAGGACAGGGGTCCGATAAGGGTACTGAAGGAAGTAGCAAAAAGGCCAACTGAAGTGATAATAGAGAAAGTGTGGAGTGTGGTGTGTTCTGGTGTGAGTTTGGAGGAGTAAAAGAGGGATGCAGGGGGTGGAGGCCTCCTCATTTACAAGCCAGTGTGGACGGCTGTGGAATGTCTCACTGTTCCCTCTAGGGGGTTGTGGGGTCGATGGGAGTACTGACCAGCACTGCCCTCTCAAGCATACTACATTTTTGACATGATACAAGATTACATGTGGGCTTTGGTGTACATATGTCACTCCCTCCTTTGAGACTTGGGCACACTTCCACTCAAAATATTCCCTTTCAAAAGCAAACCACTAGATGGCAATAGGTATTTGTTTTCACACATTGGAGTCAGTTTTCTTGCTTGGATGCAGCATAGCTTTCTTGTTCAAAAATATGTGAAGTTCCAGACAGATGAACTTGAACATAAATTTTCATCAAACAGTTTGAACACAAGGTAGGATTTAGAGGTAATCTCCATCAACACAAAAAAACACATGAAAAATAAGAAAACACATGGTATTGGCTATTAAACATCATAAAGGCTGCTTTAGCAGGGCAAAAAAGGAAGGTGGTTCTGTTTGATGTACAAATGTGTCTGATTGTCATCTCCTACCCTCGCTGCTGCCTTTAAGAGTGGTGTCAGATGAGATGCTGTGGGGTTGGGAACCCAGAGAGTCCAAGCTGTCCAGGGAGTCGTCTCTCCTGTGTCCGCCTCCTCCTCCTCCCCTCAGTTGATTGAGTTCCTCTCGCTCTGAGTACCAGCTATCTCCAAAACCACTGTCTCTGACGTTGCTGCCTTTCTGACTGGACGATTCCTGGAGAGCCTTTCATACACACACAAACACACACAGAGTCAGATAACAGGGTGCCAGTTACAATATTTAGCTCCACTGCGTGTGTGGTTGCATGACAGATCTCCCATGTAGAGTGTGAAGTCTGGACTGTCTGGCCTATAATTTTTGCAGACTCAGTTACTATAAACATATTCTCCTATACTGTCTATAAGGGGCAATTCATGCTGAAATTAAAATGGAAAAGCTCTTTGTTTCCTATTCACTGCCATCACTGTCAAAACAAACAGCGCCATGATCCATGCAGCCTTGATGACTGTGTTTACCTCATGAAAAGAATGCCATTGCACATAAACACATAAGCAAGTCCTAGAACCACTTTAACCAGCGTGGTTGCAAGCAAGCAAAAACTTGTCAGCCACTATAAAAGGAAAAAGGTTTTTAGATCTGTAATCCACTGAATCCTACCAGACAATACAAGTCCACAAATTAAACCCAGCCTGACCCTGCGCCACTGAACTTGGATTATCATAGCTAAATGTACAAGGTGTGCTGTAACCAACTGTTATTACTGTAAATCCCTATAGTCAGTTGAATTATAGAGGCCTCACACACCACTACAACCTATAAATCGGTTTGAAAGCAAAGTGCCAAATTCAACACGGGTCTGAGCAAGGGAAAAACAGTCTTCTTCAAGGAAAGGCGCAGTTATTTCCACATGCAAACTATGTGAACTGCCTGTCATGCTGTAAACAAGATTAAAATAGCTGAGTCAAAGGATCAGGTCATTTATGACTTAACGAAGCTTTGGTTTTAGTGGGCAGCAATCTTGAGCCCATGGTCTATTGCAGTCACTTTTCTGCACATAGTCCACATACCAGGGAGGATACAGAAATGTACTGTGCAGCGGCCGTAAAAGAGGATTTCATTCATGCTTTTTCTGTTTTTACTTTTATTTCATGGCATCATAGATAAGACAGCTCCAAGTGTACCCTTAGAGAGGTTTACCTTGTATAGCGCTGTGCCCAATAATCCCTCGAATGCCTTGAAATTCAAGTAAGGTCCATCATAGAAACGTTCACAGTGAGCCCTTCTACCCAGCCAGTAAATGGTGATCAACACCTGTGGAAAATCAAACAGCTTATTACACAAATTATATGTGGCTATATGTGGAAATTAAGCATCATTTCCAGACAGGATGCATCAGAATGGAACTGCACACTTACCCTTAGTGACTAATGTACAGTGCAGTGCTAAAGCAGGTGACTGTTATGATAGTTGTAACCCTACTCTGTCACAGGCTCATATCACCCACTGCTATGCTCTTGTTTCCAGGCTCATCCAGAATACTCTGCTGCTGCTGTTTGTGTGTGCATGATTAGGCTGGACAGGTAAATACGCTGGACTATAGCAAACAATCATGACTACATCAGCAAATGCCACTTACTATTACACGATATGGTTCCACTAGATATGTCAACTCTTTGTTTTTCATCCAAAAAAAAGGATGAAAAAGATTATTATTGTCACATGCAGGAAAGAAAAGTTGATAATGATAAAATGCAATGAAGCTGTGATGAGACATGCAGTGTTTGCAGGGGATATTTTCACTTGCATCTGACAGTCAACATCAAAAATCTGGGATTTCTAGCTAACATCCCTCCAAAGAGCCAATTAAATACTTAAATCTCCTAATTTAATTCCTCTAAGCTTGAATATATGTCACATTTAGGGAGTGCTTAATGTTAGGGTAAATTCATTTTCTGTTATATGTTTTGTCCATCTTTTTATGTCTTGTTTTTACTTTAATATAATACACCTTAGATTCAATTTGTTTTGTAGATTTGTAAGTAGAGGAATCATGGTAGAGGAATGATTTAGGAATGTAAGACAAATCTCTTTCCCTTCATTTCCTGCCACCTTTCTATTGCAAGTATAAAGGCTAAAATGTCCCCAAAATACTTAAACAGAAAATCTGAGTGCAAGCAATAAAGCAACATTTTGTTTTACCATCACACACATAGTAGTTCTACATTTGAAAGTTAACCTAAACATAAAATATAATGACAAAAAAATATTTAAGGAACAGTAATGCTATAAAATGAAGGGATTCTGTTCTCCAGTGATACTGGAACAGGTTTTTTTCTTTTTCTTTTTCTTTCTTAAAGTTGTATTATTGTTGTTTGACAAGCCGGCAAATCAAGCTCTCCAACGAAACAGAACTTATATTTTTTCCACTCACATTTTTCAGCCTCCTATTGGTCTCTTGATGCCTGTCAGGGAGAGAGCAGAAAAGAGACGGGTGTGTGTGAGAGAGAAAATGACAATAAAAGAACGGAGGGCATGGTTGTTGGGTGTCTGTGTTCGGCAGTGAAAGAGCTGGAAACTCAGAGCACAATCCAGGCTACTGCCAGCCCTTCACTCACCCTCACACAAAACACAAAGGCTGAGAGAAAAACAAACACACGTTTCTGAAAAAATAACTAAATAAATAAATAATTGCAAGCCATAAATGAGTTATTTAGTTTAACTGTTGTGTGTAACTGTGCGCCTATTTTTGCAGTAAATACAAAATCAGACAACTGTAAAAACATTTTGGGGCACAAAAGTGGTTCTTGTTTCAAATAACGATTAAACTAATAACTACTACTTTAACATGTGAACACTAAACAAGGCTTTACTGTTAGAGCAACAAAGCTCCAAACAGCTTCTCAGGTGATACTGACTTTCAGTCATATTTTGGGGGTCTTGACAGTTAACTTGGCAGTCAGTAAATCACTTTCCAGGAAGAATGTCGGCTCATTCCTGTGAAACCAAGAAAAACTCACAGTCTCCATCTGCAAGCTGAATACAACCTTTCTGTTATGTACATTGTGTGCCTAAGTTGACTGTAGTATCTATTTACAGGGGCCTATAAACAGTGATGAAGAGCTACAGTACATAACCATAACAGTGGACATAGCAAGATTTACAGTCTCCTTCACATCCCTGTGTGCATGCTACACATTCCTGCTATGATTTGTAATACAATAGCCCCACATGCCTCTCTACCCATGAGCACTTGGGTTTTCTTACAGCCCTTTCCCAGCATGCAATGAAACCAGTGCACCTGCTGAGAATGTGATGCACATACGCCAGTAACGTCCTGTTAATTAAATATGTTCATATTCCTTTAGGTTGCTCAGTTCAAGTGGAAGAAACAAACATACTTTCCATCTCTTTAAAAAATAAATAATCATGGCTGCTAGTTAATTGGGAGAAATTATAGTCTAAGTTGCCAATAAAGCATTTAAATGTATGTGAAGCAGATCAACTCTGACCAGCATGCGTCATCTCACACCAGGATGTTTTCAACATGCTAATTTGCCAGTATTTAAAATTTTGAAATGGACGTTTAATCAATTGGGCACATTGCAAATTTACAAGCCCAATAAAAGAGGTGTGGGCGAAAAAATAAGCTCTTTGTTGTGTGGCTTGGAACGCAGTCTCAAAGTCTAAGATTATAGCAGCAGTAACCTGGTCCAGAATAAAAAAGAAGCTGTATACCAAAGTACCACCACAAGGCTTCTTGTAACTCTCTTTTATGAAAAGTGGCAATTGCTTCACAGAAGAGATGATAAAAAGGGATGTTTTCAGACCTCCAAAGCCTCAGGACTTTGCTGTAACCTGCTAGAATCAGCTGAGTGTTCATATGATTGAGCACAATTATCGACAAAACATCAAAGGAGTCAGCACAAGAATAGCTTCTGGGAAGTACTATTATTAGTTAAAATATGGTGGGTTTTTAGATATGTACAGTAATGTGCTGAGGGGACAAAGAAGCCATTTGTACTTGTGTAGATTGATCATATTCAAGTATCACCACAATACACTTACATTTAACCAGAAATTCAATACATTAGCAGATGTATCAAACAGATGTCATCAAACTAAAATGTAGTCTTTCTGTCATGTTAAATTTAAGCTTGTTTCTTATCTTATGGGTATAATGCTTGTTTAGAAAGTGAAACAGAACACTTGAGGGTCCTTCAAACTGCAAACCCATCACAGACAATGCACTTATGCTACACAGTAGCTCAGTAGAGCTCCAACAGGAAACCTTCCAGCTTGATAAAGAAACAGGATGTTCTCATTACTTCCACAAGTCAGTCATTTTTTAAGCCATAAGCCTCAACCTCTGCATGCTTACTCTGACTTTCACACCACCACACTCTTGCCGAGGTCAAGGGTGACCTCAATCAATCCCCCACCAGCTAGTGACATCCTTCTTCTTCTAACAGACAACAGCTTTTACAAACTCTAAATTACAGAGTTAGGTTTCCAATTCATATGACAATGTTAATCTTGTCTAATTTATAGTTACATATTATACTCTGATGAAACTCGCATGAAACTTTTGTGCCCAACCTTAAATTAATTTCATTTGACTTGAAGGAGTGTGTTCTGCCAATAAATTCCAGATACAAAAAGACACACAAATAACTGAGGAAACATAAGCCACTATCCAAATGCTAGACAAATAACTTCTTATCATAAGCCAAAGTAAATGATCTTTCCGAGTCAGTCAATCAGTTTCTCTGTGGCCCTCTGGCAATGGCAGTAGGCACGAGAGAGACACACATTTAGATCTACAGCAAGACAAACAAAATCTACAAGTCAATGATGCTGCACATCCTGAGGTCTCACTCTGTGTGCGGTTTGCAATAACATCAAGCCACCTCTGTGTCTTTAAGATGAAAATGAAAAAGACAAACAAACCATAGCTCTGAATGAATGGGTGTGTGTGTGTGTATGATCGAAAGCATACCTCTTCAATGAAGATAACTTGCTCTGCCGCATTCAACACCATCACATGCAACATCTTTCTTCTGTGTTCTTTCAAAGTAATAAAATACGTCAGATTCAAATACACACCCAGACCTCAATGGCAGACAGGAGGGGAGTTTGAACAGAGGAGTCAGCTGTGGGTGAGACAGTGTCGGGCATCATTGTGTCATACTTATCAGACACACTGCAGCCTCTGTGAGCAAGGGAACAGGGTGAGGCTGGCATTTCTCTCTCCGCTTAACTACACAGCACAAATATGACCCTTGTATTGGCCATTTACAGCCAAGGCTGGGTCTACGGGTGTAGACACTTTATTGGCCGTTCAACATCATCACTCGCTCTGCTTCACAATCTGTACACAGTTCACACAACACTGCAACAAAAGTGATGGCCGTACCACATATTAAACCATGAAACCAGAGCGTGCACTCCCAGTTAAGTGAACCGCACCCGAAATACTAACACAAAGCAGCAAGTTGATTGCCTCTTTTGCATTTACGTATGTATATTCAGGCTTGTCAAAGTGAGTTTAAAACTGATAGAAGAACAGTAAACACATGGCGTGTGCTACAGTGTGACAGAATCATGTACTTTATGTTGCTGTTGAATAAATTCTGATAACAGGCTGTATAGTCAGTTCAAATTCGTCTGAGAAACAACACATTCCTTCAGGCAGTTCAAACATTTGGTTTGATCAACAGCCAGAGATGCTTATTGCATAATCCAAATCATACAATTTCACCACACAGCCACTCCTCTTTATCTATTGCTCAGAAACGGCCATTCACATTCTTCAAAGGACAACGAATTTTGAAGCACAGTTTCTTTTTGGCTTGGCGAGCAGTCAACTCTTGTCAATAATTTGCTTAATCAAACGGTGGCGACAAGTGAGACTTTGGACCCCTCTCAGCGGGGGGTTTATGCTGTCAGAAGGCTAACTTGAGGTCATGGAGAAAAGCTGGACTCGGAGCTTGTTCTCCAATATCTTTATCAATCCATCCTGATAGGCTAAATTTCTCTTAAATTCAATATGATAGAAAGTAGATGTAAGGGAGTATGCAGTCTGATAATAAGATGAATAAGTATGAGTATTCCTCAGCAACTACAGTAAACCAGCAGTGTATCATGATATAATGATTGTAATTTCCACCTTTAAAGCCAGATGTCCTGTTTAAGAGTTAGCTCTGTGACAAATGGCACTTGTTAAAACATTCGTACAGGTCAAGTGTAAAGTAATCGGCTGACGTTTTTAGTGTCATTAGGGAAAACCCGGCTTATTCTGGCCCATTTCCTTTACGACAGCTCAGACTTGGACTTCACACTGCTGAATTTCCAAATGCTAGCCAAGGGTCTCCAGGAAGTGGGTGAAGTTAAATAGAGCAAATTTAGTTGCCATGATTCATTTGCGACACGCTAATGCCCTCATTTCCTGTGCAGCTGTTATAAACTGACAGAGTTGGTCTAAAGTAACCAGTGAATCATAATCTCCAATGATGAATTGGTCAATATTACATCTCTACGTGTTTAGAGCACAGTTACACTGACATGTAGGGAAGTCTCCAAGAACAACACCTACACGTCTCCTCCTATCAGTCTGTATGTCTGTTACAACAGTTTGTCATATCATATTATAATTTTGATATTGAAAATATTTGTTAACAGATAACAGCTTTTATCAGAAAGCAGGTTTCACAACATAAGGCAATAACACTCCAGGTGGTGATGAGGCCAATACTACAAAAACTGCACAGCTCAAAGGTTAAAACATATTCAATCATCTTTTATGGGTGTCATGACAACACAGGCTAGCATAATATTAAACTGTGTTCTCGGGAGACGCTGCATCAGCCAACTCTGACACCAACTTCCCGCCTAAAGAAAGATACTGGCCTTGTAAATATTTTTTTATAGATTTCAAGCACAAAGTATCAATGTGTGAAATTTACCATTTCCAATGCAGGTGTAGGTCAACAAGACCCCTCAATCATGAGTCAGCGAAAGATCACTGTTTTCAGTATAATAGTGTTAAATCAGCTTTTAGGGCTGCAATTATTTTCATTATCAATTTATTGGTTAATATTTTTCTCTATTTAATGATTCCTATTTGGTCCATAAAAAGTCAGAAAGCAGTAAAAAAGAAAAAGAAAAAAAAGAAAAAAAGGCCATTAGCAAAAGTCCACATTTCTTTTTTCCAATTCCCAGTTTTGTCCAACCACAGTCCAAAACCCCAAAATATCTAGTTTAATGTCACAGAAAACCATTTAAAAAAAAGAAGAAAAAAAAGGCAAATATTTAAATTTGAGAGGCTGAAACCAATTACTTTATTAGGCATGTTTGTCTTACTTAAATGATTAACTGGTTACCAAATAGTTTCTGATTAATCTCCTTTCAATAGATGAATCATTTCAGCTCTATTTGAAATATGCTATGTGTTACACCTTAATCATAAGATTAACACTGAATAAAATGACACTGATAAAATACATTAAACCATTGAAACACAGAAAAAAAACAATGAAAAAGAGGACATACACAAAAGGACAGGCGTTTGCTTTATAAGGGTTTTGCTAGGAAAACTTGTGAAAAGCAACACAGAGCACCACAAAGATAGTGCTGTTAAAACAGAGAACAGGGAAGCTGAACATAGCACCTGTCAGACTGGGTTTAAGGGAGTGGAGGTTGGACGCACACCAGGGGCAGAGACAGCTGATAGCGACAACTTTCTCTCTCTCCCTCTCTCTCTCTCTCTGGCTCATTTGCATGGCTTAGTGTGAAATAAATCCATTGGCTGCATGTCTGTAGCCTTGTTTGGGATGATCTTCTCACGAAACTCTCTGTGTGCCATCCATTCCTCTCTCTCTCTCTGTTTGAGCAACATCATTTTAGCATTGTTTTTAAAGCTCATATAAATTCTTGACTGCTGCATTTAAGAACAAGACTGACTGTCAATATGATGAAGAAATTCTCTATGCACAATTAATCAAGACTGACTCATGTATGAAATACTTCAGCTGTAGGTTCATGAGAAAACGAGGACATGTCATTGTTTAGCAAGTTTAAGAATGAGCAATCGAAGACACTAAAACTAAAAATATATACAGTATGTCTCTCCTCTGAATGAAAATGATTGTTTCACATACCAGCTACAGATAGTGATAAAACCACAATCTCAACTGCCAACTGCACTCAAGCTTTCACGTGCATGTACACAAGCACACACATAAACACAAACACAGGTGTACTCTCGGGAACATACAGTGGAGAATGCCGTGTAAGGGGACAACACACTATTAAAAGCTCTTCTTCTGAGTCCTGATACCATTCCAATCAGTCCTGCTTGTAAAAGTGATCCCAAAGGTCCTAAAAATAGGATAGTGTGCTCTTCCCCCTCCCCATCAAAACCCCCACACACAGGCAGACATGGTGGCAAAGAGTTTAGCTATACTCCAACTGCACATTTAAAGAGATCACATGCAAAAAATGTTTGCCTAAAAGAGAAACACATGGTTTCAAAATGCAGTGAATGTTGTGTTGAAAATGCCATTTTTTAAACGTACAAAGTCCTGTTGATAATATATAAGTTAGTTTTAGTGAAATGTCAAGTTTAAATACATTAAGGTGGGTACATTTTTTCTGCATTGTGCATCTAATTTTACTCATTTATCTCCAGTACCATGGGAAACAATTATGTCAGGGGGAAATAACTGATAATGCAGGGGTAATAAGGTCCATAAAGAAATTGTGACTGTATCTATGACTCAAACACTGCGCGACTGATATTGCTGTATCTTAGGACAGAATATCTTTTGCTGTGGGGAGAGGTTGTGTCACGATAATACTGTACACAAGCATATTTGTTTATTTAGACTTCATTCTCCAGTGTACTACTGTATATCTGTTGCTATATGTGTCTTTGTGGTAACTGTGGTTTCACCATTGTTGTCAGTGTTAATAAAGAATGACTGATGGAGTCTTGGGTGGATCATGGGAAAAATGTTACCAGAGGTTGTGGCATCATCTCCAAGAAACATCCAAACGGAGCTTAAATAGACAACTAAGTGACAACACAAAGTGGTAAACACTTGAAGTGATGTATTTACTATTGAGTGCATTCCTACTTCTATTTTAACAATCTGCAGGTTGCTACTGAGGCACTTTTCTTTGTGCTTGCACAGCAGAATATGTCACAGTGAACATGCTGTGCTGTGAGCTGTGCCTCACCTCGCTCCCTCCTGAAGGCACACCTGTGTCAAACCTGAACAGGTTGTTCAACATACCACGTGCATCTCTGCCCAGCAAGCAACTGACAGAAAAGCAACTGTCTAAAACTTCAAAATAATAAACACTGAGGCAGAATCAGGAAATTGTGGTCCTGCTCACCAACTTTTTCAAAACGTAAGGTGAACCTCTTCAAATGATCAGAAAAACCCTTCTTTATCTACAACTTGCACCTTTATCTACACTTGACAGTTATTAAGTGTTTTTACAACTCTTTGTTTCACTGGGGTCATGATGTGCTATACTTAAACAAGAAGGAAGTGGATTTTTAATTTCATTTCATTTTTGTAATCAGATCAGAACTCCAAATATGCTGATGAGCACCTTCCTTGATCCACTGCCTTGTGTGGTTTCATCAATAATTTCTTCCATCATATTTTAAAGAAACGTAAACATAATGCAGTACTTCAACAGGTGCTTCCCAAAACAAGAATACATGGACACTGAAAATAGCGCTGACACTTTTTAACACCTCTGCAGTTAGCGTGAATCATGCCTCACATGAAGGAACATGTGCTCTGAAATACTGTTTAGTGTAATAGTGTGAAGTTACAAGCAAAGGTTCACAAAGGTTATTGTGCATATTAAAGGAGTCATAAATGAGAATTGGCTCAATTTTGGAAGAGACACACACAAGCTGATCTACAGTTTACAGCGGAACTCTATGAATGACAAGGATGGGTATCAAAATGTTAGAGCAGTCCTAATATTTTACAATGCTCATAAGATTCGAACTTACTTGACTGTAACTCTAGTTGATAGGTCCTGAAGGTCTCCTGGGTGAAAGAGCTGGGCTTCCTTTAGTCCGAGCTTCCCACAGGCCTTGAGGAAGACGTTAAGGTTGTCCTGGACAAAGAACAAAGCAGGGATGAGGGTTGTCCACCTTCAGAGGCAAAGAATAATCACTGAAGAATTCTCTGGCAGGGACACAGCCTACAACTCATAGCTTCCAAAGTTCATATCACCAGAGAGCAGAGACGGACAGGGAGGAGCATGTGTGTAGCAAATAAGAAGTGGCCCAGAGCAGTACACACACAAACACACATGCAGGGGGAAGAGACTGCGTGACAGGAGCTGAGTGACAGCAGCAGAGCTACCTGTGGGCCGGGTTAGGGTGGGGACAAAAGCCAAAACCAGGAAGGATGACATCAGAGCTTTGTACAAGTCCCACCCAACCAACCGGCCATGCGAGTGCAAAGCTGACACACACGGGAGCACACATTGCCTGCTGCGTTGCCCTTCTTCTCACACCCTGAAACTGTCCCCTCCCTTCTCTGCCAAACCCTTCAACTCGAGAATACCTGTGGAATCTGTGGGGCGGTGGCGTATTTTGGAGACATTTGGTTGCTATGAAACATGAGGTTGGGTGACAGAAACTAACAAATATTTCCCTGAAGCAACTCAAGAGGACATGGGAGTGGAATGACGGTTTCTCCTCCTATAGTCTGTCAATCATTTTATATTGCATAAAGTTTATGTGTATGCGCGGATGAGTCAGTGCAATGCAAGGCAGTGAAAATACATTTCTCTATAAATATACACACATCTCATGCATTTCAAACAAATCCTAACCGCAAAAGTGCTATTTCGTTTCTGTGGGTATGACGTTTCCAGTTGTAATCCCAAGTGTCTTGTTTGTAAGTCTGTACTTCCCATTGAGGCAGCGCTGTTTAAGAGGGTTTCATGTAATAACACATGGTTTCAACATGGGCAGGAATAATTATGGGATTGCTAGTTCTATATTTAAATGGCAAACATGCTTATTAGCAAATGGTAGGACAGAGAGCTGACCTCTCAGCGCAGGCAACCCTTGCTAACAGCTTTGCTTGTCCCTTTACAACACTTTGTCGGGTCCTACAGGTCACTGTGGGCCCCTGCAGGTCAAGGATCAAAGGCCCCCGTCCTTCATGTGGATGCACTGTGTTCACTGGTAATTCATTATACCATAGTAGAGATTACTCCTGTCCTGCTTTGTCTTTGTAATAGACATGATAATGAAATGGAGTATAAAGCTTCGAATAGTAAGCTTTATCTTACATGTACGACCTTCCTCTCTCTCTCATGTAACACAGTTTACATGAGAATTTTTCAGTGACACTTTAATTTATGACCTTGTTTGTGTACACATTGTACAGTTAGAGGCAACAGAAGGATACATGACATAATGCCTTCCTTCTGTCATCTCTGGATTTTGACTGACAAGACAGCACTGACAGCAATAACTTTGAAGTAAAAGTACATCACCTGTTTGGTATGTAGATTCTGACAGCATCTAGACCATAAAATACAAGTAAATGACAGGAACAACAATAAGGTGCTCAAGTGAAACTCATATGAAACAGGTTTGGCTCGCTGTAATCATTCCTCCTTTTCTGACCATTAGAAGATCTCCTACAAATGCACTTACAATGTAAGCCACAAGAGACAAAATTCAGTCCTCTTTTGTTAAGACTTTAACTGAAAGACATTCACTTTAATTTATTAATTGGGATGCCTAATCTTTAATTGGGAACCTATCTTCAAATGAGCTTTTAAATACATTTCTGAACAGCAGGAACCCACATTTAAAGTACATTTTAAAGTAATCTCTTAATGGTCAGTATGAACAGGAAGAATGATTATGGCAAGAAACACATTGTCTCAATGTTCATTTGGGCACCTGACTATTTGAAAAAATGTGAACCCATCCTTTATTGCTGTAATGTAAATGATAATCTCACAAAGGATCTTCTGCTTTAAATTGTGGTCTTTCCCTTGTAAAGCAAAAGCTCAAGTTGAGCCACTGTTGTCAATGTAATGAAGGTATATGAGTGTGTACAAATATAAAAGTGTACTTAACATCTCTTAGGTATGTACGAATGTCACTTAACCTCAAAGAGCATTACCGACACACAAAAGCAACCCGACAGCCAGTCAGTCCCAGAACATGCAGAGATAATGATGTTGAAGGAATGTTATGCTGACTTGTGCCTGCACATAATCCCGCTAAATATGCTGTATCCATCCAGCAGCCTCTAATCCTCTCACGCCGATTTGAGGACCCCCTGATTTAAGCACTTCACACCAAGAAACTAAAAGATGGGACTCATAAGGTGTCTGATTTGGTATAACAGGACTTTCATCCATGCTGTTCACATTGTGGTCATTCTTTTTCTTTCACAGTATTATTTGTTTTAGATGGGCACCCTCTGCAATTACCCTCAGCTGACCTCTGGCAGTGCAAAGCTATGGTTAAAATATCAGGCTACACATTTTCAAATCCTGTGACAATAAACTGAAAGGAGACAGGATACTTGAAATGTTGTCTCTCCTGAAACAGGCCAAATAAAAGACCCTCCGGTACTCAACAGTCAGATCCAGTCATAACTTGCACCAGTACAAGACAAACACAGTAACACAACATGGTCAAATGCCTGTCATTGCACAGATGGTTACACAGACATTTAGATAAGTAAAGACACCCTAGGGGCCATTAAAAAAAGTCTGTTTATCTCCTCCTACAGCTACTTCAATTCACCAAGGAGTTAGTGTGTGCGGGAACATCCAGCACCAAGCTAATTACAGCGTATTTACTGTGCAGTCATCTTTGACTCCCTCTGGCCTCAGCCCAGTGTGCCCCCGCTTGTGTAGCTGGCTGCCCCACCCCACAACCACTAGCAGTGGTGAAACCAGGCCTGAACCAGGGTGCCATGACTCAAACCCACAGCACCCTGAGTGCTCCCCAACAGGCAGAGAAGTGTGCTGACATGGGAAACATTTCCTTGGACACAAGTGAAACCAAAGAATAGGCCTGGGTCTGGAGCCAATGTTGCTAAATATTTCACAAAACCAGATCTTTCTTTTTTCCCCCCATTTTCCCTCTATGGGCTTTTTATTCCGCCTTAGCTGGAGCCTGGTATCAATTTTGAGTGCTGAAATCTCTGATAGCAAAACTAAAACAACAGTTGTAACCATAATGGCAGAGCATTTTCATATTTGAGTGTTAATGAGGCGTGTTTGGAAGGAGCCTTTTATTCCGCAACGATGAAACTCGTAGCTGCATTTCAAGCAAACAGACAAGGCACCAACAACATTCCTCTCGTTCTCTGACCATTCTCTGTATTTTACTTCCAAATGTCTTAAACACATTAGAAAAGCTGAAGTCGCCTAGTCACCTCTTCTCTTACAACACTCAGTGGAGATGAATAGCATACATTAAGATAAACCTTATGCAATAATCTTCATCATGAGAAGAAAAATGGCAAAACAAACACATTTAATGCTTAAATGAATTCACATTGTTAGATAACACAGCTACATCCCAATTTCAAAACATTAAATCCAAACAGACGGGTTTCTATTTGTAGAGATGAACAATAGAGGAATCTTAAGAACAGTACTTGACTACTTTGAGAAAGAAGCTATTCTCACAGCACAGTGAGAGTGAGTAATGTTTGTTTGGAGAGCTCTCCACTTTTCTCCATGTGGTGGGCAGCAACTGATAGCTGTGGGCCAACTAGGAGCTCTCATATTTACTGGAGAATTTATGATCAGGTGGTTTCAGGTTTGTGTCCAAGTCTCGGAAATACCACAGCAGCGCTACTGATAGAGGAGAAACTTCACCTCATTACCTCAGCAGGTGCCCAGCTAGTTGCATGAAACAGTCCAAAACAAAGTGGAAGGAAATCTGATTGAAGTCAAAACACAGATACGATAGTACAATGTCAATGTCAACAATACGGCAAATACTATGTTTACTGATAACATCTAGTCTGAGTGCTAGTCTGTACCTTCTACTGTTAACTTGTCATTGTCTAGCCAAACACATTGAGCCCACTGTCACACACTCAGGCTCTATGGGTTAGAGTTGGGGTTCTCTATAATTCCTCTAGGCAGCTGGACTCAATTACTCCCACAAGAGAGAGCTTTGTGAGGGATGGGTTTAAGGTAGGGTTTTCAACCCTCTACTTCCTGAGCACTTGTATGCAGACACTCCCAAAACATTTATTTCAGCCACTGTGGCCCAAAAGGCCTCTGCCACAAGCTGCTGAAATTTGAAGACAGTGCCAGACCTGAAAAGATGCATTCTCAAGGAGTCTCTGAACAAAATATTGAGAAAAACTGCCTCAATAACCAGTTACTGCATAAAGCAATCTCTGGCCCCTCTGACCTCCATTCACTCAAAGACTTCTTGTCTTGTGTGAAGTTTTTGATTGAACGCAGCCTTAAGCATAGTGGACATCATATTTAGGGTGCACTCAAATGTAGCTAGTGGCCTTTCAAGCAGCTCCACATTCACTGAACTTATTACCGTGGATGGATATGAGGAGCGACAAGTCATTGAGGCAAGCACTTCTCTCTTATTGGAAACTGTGCCTCAGACCTGTCACCAGCTGGCTCAAATGCCACACCTCGCTCTGCTTCCTCTGACATCTTATCACGCACTCTTTATGACAGACGTTACCTGAACGTGACCAAAAAAGGTAATGACAAAGTGTGTGTGAAGACAATTAGCATGAGCTACTGAGGTCACGTGTTATAAATGTAAAGAAGAAAAGACTAAGTCCTACAGTATGTCTTATATTTAGGCTGAATGAAAAAGACTTACCAGTCCAGCAATAGGTGTGGGAAGCCTGTTAACCCTCTTGACAATTCCAGGCTTGATCTTGTTGATCAGACTGTGAGCAAAAGAGAGAACATCAAGGGAAGTGAGCCAGTAAGTTAAAGCACTTGGTCATTGGCTAGACTGGTCTAACTAGCAAGGAATGAACAAATACCGTGGCAAAGTCTTGGTGTTGTGTGTTTACGACTTTGTTTAATGGTGACCACCTGGCTTCACTTTAGTAAATGGCCAGTGTTGCACCACGATGTAAACACGATGGGCCCTCGGCTCCTAAAACGTACCCTCAACTACTGACACAACCCCATATAAATCTTCATCACTAAATATGGCTCTAAAAGACAATATAATATGATAAATATAATAGTATATAATATAATCTAAATGGTTTTGAAATGATTCTTGAGCATTAAAAAAACACAATATTAAAGAAAAAGCAATACAACCATTCCTGTTTCTACAGTTGGATGTTTAAGCTTCATTGTGCAGAATGATGCTTGTACAGTTTGACACTTGAAGCCCATTCACTTTCATCTGCTGAAGGAAGAAAGTTATTCTGTGCTCATCTTAGTTTAAGATGTATACCTGCGAGCATGATTTGTGACATCACAAATATTTTGGAGCCAGTCGTGGTCCAGTTTGCAACTTAGACAAGTGTGTTGTGGAAAGTTGAAGTCTCCAGTGCACATACACTGAGACCCAAAAGGGTTAGACTTTTGAAATGAAAAATATTTGCATATTCATGCATTCTGGATTTTTCAGTCGAGGGAAAAAGAGTACATGTCATTTTAAGGATTTGTAAGAAATTATTTTTTGACATGCCAGACACCAGTAATTATCAAAGCAGAGTCAAAAAGTAAAAGTAGTGATACTGCAATGTAAAAATACTTTTTTACAGGCAAAAGTACATTAAAAATGTAAGTATTAGCAAAAAAGTTTACTTCAAGTATATATATGGATATCTAGGATGGCTCCTTTCGTAATGTTAAATTACGGTACTGCATTATAAATTGCCTATTACTGGACTGCTACTGCTGATACATAAATCCATAATAAATGTCTAAGCTGCATTTACAATTTATTTACAGTACAATACATTACAATAATGAAACATTTTTAGTTGATTATACATTTTGCATAAAAATCTAACAAAGTAAAAACATGAGTGCAAATATGTCACAAATTGAAAGCTCAGCATGAGCCTAAACAACTTGTTAAGGTGGGCGCAGTGTATCTTCTGCTCTCTCAGCAGGCAGGCATGAGTGGGTGGGCCAGGGTGTATTAGACATTGCATTGGCTGAAAGCACATGTGAAGGCAGAATGCAAATGGAATTTGGGTCTAAGTCTGTCATGCAGAAGTGAAACAATAGAAAGCTGTTATGATTTCATCAGATAACACGCTGTAAGCTAAGGAGGATATAATCATGTGTGTTACCCACACTAAACATTCCTCTCCAAGCAGTTGTGATAACCACAACACAATGGTAGGAGGCTGAGTTTCTAGGTGAAAGTGATTTAATCTCTGTCTTCCTTTTCCTCATGCTGAGAAAACATGGACAGCCCTCTGAGTGAAAACGTCTCTCTTGTTCTCTGAGAGCGAGCAAACAGTGGAGTCAGGCTCCAATCAGCAGAATGAGGGGCTTCTTTTTTGAACTGATGCCAATAGATGTTTGGAAGACTCTGCTTAGACTGCTGGTAATTACACCATCCTGCTGATTCGTGCAGATCACACTGTTGTGTCCATCTAACTATTCTGCCGACATACACATGCATGAAGGGACATGATGCAAACCCTCACATACACACACATGCATCTCCCATCTCAGAAAAGCCACAATTCCACAACTCTTATTTAGTCATTGGTGAATAGATTTCTTCCTCTAACTCATCAAAACTCTTGATGCACCCAGGCTAATGAGAAAGCAGGGTGTCCTGGCTCTCAAGTGTGGTTTAAGCTGGAAGTTTTCCATTCACTACACAGCCTCTCACAGCTCTCATTAAAGTGAGGATGGCACTCTGCCCATCCACAGATCTGCCCATCCACAGATCTGTAACATCTGTCCAACAAGCAGTGCAACTCCTCTTGAAATAGATTACACTTCAGATTCTCAAACAAAACCACAGAGGGCAAATGTGACATTGGAAACATCAAATGACTACAATACAACCTCTGTTGTGCTGTCTTGAAACACAGGCTTACTTTATGTGGCTGACAAACAAACAGCGACCCGGCAGGGGGTCTGCCTGGGAAACATCAGTAACACTTACGTCGGGGTGCAGACCTGGAGGAGAGGAGAGAGCTTCCATGTGAATGAGGGGCTTAAGAGAGGTGGGAGGTGAGGTGGGAAAAGCAGAGTACTTACTCACACAGCAGAACGCCATTCTCCAGTGCTGATCGAAAGTCGTTACTCCCAAATCTTTTCTTGGTTACTGCCTGGAAAAAAAGGGATACAAAAACAGTGAGCAAAACAGCGAGAGGGGTTGGGTGAGGAGAGGAGGCATGGGTATGTGCGTGTGGGGTGGGGTAGTTGGAGAAGAAAGGTAGGATGTTGAGAACAGTAGGAGAGGAAGTCTGAGGTATTTCCTCCTGAGTTCCTACAGTGTCTCTGGGAAAGTGTTGAGCACAGTTCCTCAGGTATTCCTCGGGTGCTCTCGAGTGGCTCGGTTTTTCTCACTTTAACACTAAAAGCTTCTGGTAAACAGGAGAACTGTGCTAAAACAGGCTGCCCAAGCCGCAGGGAGCATCTGGAGCGCTGGAGGAACACAGCGCTGTGTTATAGCCTCATGCCTTTCTCATGATCTCAAACCACTACTGCAGGAACACCAAGACCCATTATGCAGGCAAACATACACACACAGCATGCATACACACATGCACATTTAAAGTGCAAAGAAACAAAACATCCTTAATTTAAAACATAGCACCCACCTATTTTGTGCAAAATTTGTACCATTTCATATATTGTTTTCCCTTTTAAATGCATTACTAATATGTATTTTTTATGTTTTCATGTTCACTTTCTTTGTTTGTTAGGGGATATAAAATTCATGACCATGGCCACTCCTTAACAGAGCTTCCTGTTCTGTTTGTTGGAATGTTTCCACCTTCAACAACTTGACCAGTTGGTACCCAGGCTATTCAATCCAACATAAAACAATTCAACTAGAAAGCATTGTAAGAGTGTATAATTCTACCAAGGCAGCATGATCCACGGTATTTGGTTATTTGAAGAAAATATGAATGTGCATCAAAATACATAAAAATACAATCATGCATGAAAATATGCACATGAATGGTGAAGCAATGCAGGAATTCACAAGTAAACAGCAAAAACGTTAAAAAATGCTTAGGAGTCTTAAACATCCTGGATCTGGATCCACACCAAACACTAATCACTTGGTCCTTGGCCTGGGGCCCTGAGCTTCCAACATATTTGAAATCAGTTTTCGGGATTTCCTGTTAAATCATCCCTGAAAAGACAAACAAACAAACAGGGCTGAAACTGAACCTCCTTGGCAGAGCTTATGATTACAGTGGCAACCACACTAAGTCATATTTAGTGACAGAGTGAGTTCTATTATAGCTGCTGCAGAAGGTGGGGGGTTATTTTATTTTAGTCGTTTTGTTATAGTTTATTTATGTAGGATATGCAGCAGACATTTTAAGAAATATAAAAACATTTGATGTAGCTCCACTAAGCTCACATATGATTTACGTCAAACAATAGGGCAGATGACTACACGCTTATCGTAATAATAATAAAGTGAAATAGGACAGCTGGCATTGACAAAAGCACACAAATATGCACACACACACATTCACACACAAAGCAAAACAAGTCGAACGGGTCACATCAACCAAGTCAGATGTGCCGTGCGTCAAGGCTTTTGTCCTTTTCCTTTCAGGGAAAAACACACAAGATGGGACAATTACTGGCATAGCAAAGTAAAGGGCAGGAGACAGCAGCGCAATTAGACAGACTTACTGGAAGACACTATCATTACTTCCAAACAAAGCTGTGTTACACCTCAGAACACACCCTGGGTAACTTAAGATGCCTTCAAATACCCATCATTCCAAGAGAATTAGACCATGTTGTAATTGATGAATGTGAGTTTTGTCTCTTTTCATTTGCATAATGTGATCAAGCTATTGTCAGGAAGTGTTTACATATCATATTGCGATCTTGGTCTACTTCTCCATCCTTGACAAAAATACAATCATATCCAGACACAGAAAATACAAAACAAGGGCTCACACACTCAAAGCTGAAAACACACAGAAGCACCCACATATTCCCACATGGGGCAATTCCAGGGAAGTTTGAATCGATGTAAAAACGGACTTGTGGTTGAAGATACCTGAAGACGTTTTGACTCTCATCCGCCCTGAAACATCTTCAAGTATCTTCATCCAAGTCAAACTGCCCTCAATTCAACTCTCCTTGGATAATTGTAACCTGGATGACTGAGAATCTTAACAGACACATAGCACAAACAAACTCTACAGTGCAGTGTATAATCAGTCAGGCGCTGCGGTTGGCATATGAAATCCTGACCCCTGCTGTTCTTTGTAAATGGGGGCAGCAGCTGGGATTCACAAGCAAACAAACAATACAGGTGGAAAAGGAACAGCACAATGATTTTAACTCAGTTTTTCCATGGCCCTTGTAACATTGATGTTTGTTTTCCTCACATGTTCTTGTCTAAAGAATTGTGAATGGGTTAATTAAGATATTATCTCCAAGCTCTGGCGCAGAAGGCAGGACCTATTCTGGCACTAGCACTAAGCTGTCTTTAACAACGTACTTTTCTTCTCTCTATTGTCATCATTAGAGGTATTAACCCCCCTTAGATCCAGCCCTACTGTGCCCTCTCTCTCTGCTGAACCCACCATGAGGGATAATAACTTTAATCTGCAACAACATACTGCTGCTCTGATTCAACAGGGAGATTTAAGGCAGGAGCAAGGATTTCAAAAACAGCTTGCCTTCCTGCAAACCCACCCCAGCTCCCCTCAAGAATGTGCAGCTGAACGTGTTGAACGTGAACTCATGATGACTTTCTCCCATCAGCCCTTTTAAGAGATAGAAACTGGTTTTCTGTGGTGCCCTATTAAAGTGTAGAATTAGTTGTTATTGTTACAGGGTACCAATAATGGTGTCTTGGTAGAGCACGAATAATCTGAGAAGTGGAGGAGTCTCTGGGTCTGTGGCCACAGCTATTGTTTATTCATGCAGGGCATTGAGGCAAATCAGTATTCAAGGTTTGTGTGGATGCAGCCCCCCCCCCCCACAATTGTTCCAAAAATTCGTTGTTCTTTCTGCAGAGGACAGGGGCATGCTGGCCAATCAGAGGGAAACTGGGACATTATCCAAATATTTCAGGGATCTGCGTTAAGAAAAAAATCACTATAGTATCAACACCATTGGCCTATCAGAAGTACATCAACATGTAACTGCATGCGAATGGCTTCATGTGTGAGGTCCTGCTTCACGTGAGTACATCTGAATGCAGGCGTCCTAGTTAACTAACACAATGCTACTACATTGAGATGACTAATGATCAGCTACATGGCTCCTTGTATGAAAAACAACACAGCAGCACAGGTCACGGAACGCCATTCATGAGTGTTGGCGGCAAGAATGCCACAAATTACTGAATGCAAGAGTTATGGAAAAACAACGGTTATGGAAAGAAATATCAAAAAATTCAATTATGATTGCATTTTTTAGATTTTTATTTAGTTCACCCAAAAACAAAAAACATATCTAACACTTAACACTGATGGCCATACAAATAGTTTTCTTTGGAGATATTTACCACTGAGATTTCTGCCATGACGTAACTGCAATGGAGATGAACTTACTTACTGATTTTCTCTATTATATATTTATTGTACATTGAATATTTGCGTTTTGGAGTGTAGGTCAGGCATAAACAATATGAAGGTGTCATTGTTTTCTTGACATTTTCTGGACAAGAATGATAAGTCAATTACGAGAAAATAATCAAGTGATTAATTGATAATGAAAATAATCTTTAGCAACATTGAAGGACCAGTGTGTAAGATTGAGCGACATCTAGTGGTGAGGTTGTAGATTGCAACCAACTGACTTAAACCCCCTCCAAGCGTGTAGGAGAACCAATGGTGGCTGCGAAACATGCAAAAAATGAGAAGGGCCCTTGCTACAGCCAGTGTCCAGTTTGTCTGTTCTGGGCTACCGTAGAAAGATGGCAGTCTCACGTGGAAGAGGACCTGCTCCCTCTGTAGACAAAAAAAGCTCATTCTAAGGTAACAAAAAGAAAATGACTCTTATTTTCAGGTGATTATACACTAATTGAAACATAATATTGGAATTTCATATTCAGTTTTTGCCAACTATGTTTCACTTAATGCAACTCAATTCTACACACTGCACCTTTAAAGCATGTACATCGCCAAAAATGTAGAGTCATGTTATATTGTCTCCTAAACAACATCGACCAAAACCATAAGTATGCTTTGATTTGGTTCAGTTACATGACAGCAACAACAGCATAAGCAACAAAGAAGTCCACAGCATTATATTACCTTTGTTCCACAGTACACCAGGAGGACAATATGGACCTTTTTCACCCGACAGGCATAAACACAGGGGAATAAAATAAAAACTAGAGCTGAAATATTATACAGATTAGGCCCTGTGTTGTTGCCTTTGACCTTCAACCAGATCAATTTCTGTAGTGAAACTCTATCTAGAATCTGCTTAAAGAGGTATTCTAAGTATTCTGGTAACACCTTATTAACTGGAGCCTCTTTAAAAGAAAAAAATCATGCCCACCGCAATCCAAACAAAAGAAGTGAAAAGGCGTGTTTTTATAACGTTACCTACAGTATGCCTGTCAGATATTAATATGACAACCTACAGTTGTTAAACATCAGCAGAGAAGCAGTAAGACACAGATATATCAAAATCAAACCAATAAACCTTCATTAGATCTTCTAACTAACTTTGTTATCATTCATCACAGAGACTACTGTGTGCATAATCTTGACCTGTAAGTTGCATTAAACACTTGCTCTTGATTGTCATAACAGTTACACTTGAAGCCCTTCTATTACTTAACAAGGACCTCTATTATTCTGCCAGGCTCTGTGGCTCTAAGACGTAGCACCCTGTGCTGACAGCCGGCCAGCTCTGAGGGGGCTCATGTTCACAGCCATGGCAGCTAATGCAGGAATGTGTCCATGTGACAGGCTCCAGACCATTTAGTCTAGTTTTTAACAACACCACCAACTTTGCCATGCACACATGCCTCTGTTTAAAGTACTGTGAAGCCAAGCAGCTTGTTAATCATTCAGTGGCAGAATCCAACAGCCACAAAACTTTCTCTTTGAAGGGAAACAGTTTGCCCCATGCCAGAACATGCCATTGCATTTTCCAACACCAAACCTCTCATACCTATACTGTTAATTATAACCTTTACCTATCCAAATTGTTCAGCTTCAGGCTCACCCCCTCTAATCTTCCTGCCCCTGCCTGAGATCATGCCCCACCACAGTCAACGAGCTAAGCCACTACAATGGGCCAGTGTGCAAGTGTGAGAGACACTGATGTCACATCGAAAGCATTCAGATTCACCCCTCATGAAATTAGAACAATATTTGTTTAGTTACAGCCGTGCACCAGCTCCATGCCACCCTGCTGGGAAGAGAATTTGGGAGATGAGGGAACATAATGTCACCCGCTTGTAAAGAGAAAAGAAAGAATGAGAATCTGGCTGCAGGCTACATGGAAACTTCTTAGATCATTTGACATTTTAGAAATGAAAAGGCACTGTTATTGAAAGCATTAGCTGATTTTCATTCATTACTGATACTTAAAATAAGATTCCCAATATTCTATGTATGAGTTAATGGTGTAACTTTTAATAGCAAGCACCATATACAGTACTAGCCAAAATCCCAGTTCATGCATCAGTGTTGCTCTTTGTTTGTAGAGTGTGTGGCACAATAGCTATGATTGATGTGCTGATTTTTCTCACTACCTGTTTGTAATTGGAAACAATGATGATGATTTAGAGCAGAGCCATGTAGCTGTATTCTGATGAGGAGATGCAGAAGATAGAGGGCATGACTAATGCTTGGTGAAAGCCAAGTGACTTCTAGTGCCTAAAAGAAAACATTGATTCTATCTCACCAATTCCCTCAGACATGAGGTCAAAGGTGACATGCCATGCAGCTATACCTTCAGGGCAATGAGGCAGCTGATCAGCTTTCAGCCATAAACTTAAGCAGCATACTGTACTCCTCAATCAGGGATGTATGTAAGTAAAACTTAGCTTTACAATCATGCTAATGTAAATTCAGCTTAATACCATAGGGATGAATCAAACAAAACTCCCTAAAACAACAACAAAACAAAACCCCACTACATTTTTGAATTGCCACATAATGATCACCAGCAGTCGCCAAGTTTATTTTACCTTTTTTTCTCCAGTGCTGAAGTTCTGCCAGGAAGTGAAAACACACTTTTGTTCCTGGGTAGATCATGTTATTTCATAATAGCTTATGTCTAGAGTAAGTATAGAAAATGAATATTATTCTCTTCAAACTTTGCTTTTGTAACCAGGCCAGTGATATTTTGAAACTGACCTATTTCCAATGGGAAAATGTAAGAATGTGCACATTTTCATTCTCATGAAGTCAGAAAAACAACATGAATCACCAGATACAATGATGGGGTCTGACTCATTAAAAAGTCATTTACAGTATAATTGTATATCTAAAAAAAGCGAATCATTTCTAAATCTTTCATGGTCAGTTTTTTATAACTTAAGTATAAATTATATTCTCCTGTTTCCCCATTACAAACGAGTACATTTTGAATATATAATTGTCTAGATCACAAAAACAAAGTTTGGAAACAATAATGGCCATTGTCTACACTTTTTAGGCATAAGCAATTAGGAAATAAAGCAAGACAAGTTTACTTGGAGGCTACAGCACATTTCAACAACAAGGCAATTCAAGGTGCTTTACTTAAAAGCATGCAAGGCTTCAAGACAGAATGTAAAAGCAGAGCAAGGGAATATAAAAAGACATTTAAATGCAATTATAAGTGTTAAACTGGAAATGTAAAATAAATAAGCTAAAATAGAATAAGACTGTTAAAAAGGAATAGTAGAAGGTGCAAGACATTAATTAAAAGCCTCAACATTTCATTGAATAAAAATAACACCCAGGAACAAAAATGTTAACAAATGACATAAACGTGCTTAGATAGTTATTGTTGGCACTCACCTCAATCCACCTCTGCGCCTCTGAGAAGGCTTCGTCGCAGCTGACAGTGGACTGCTGACGCCACTCCATCACAAATGATCCAAAGCGCGATCTGAGCTGCACCGGTGGGCCGCAATTAAACTCCAGTGACATCAATGTGGGCCAATCCAAACAAGCACGCACAGTGAACGCACTCAAAACTGGTCAAGCAGAAACGTATAAAACACTGCTCATTGGTGAAATATGTCTCCTATTGTTCCTAATTTCCACCACCTGATCACAGCATGGATATAAGGTGTGTGACGGATTCCCCTCGCATCATGCTGCTGCTGCTGCTTACCTGTTCTTTCACCCGTCACACCTGCGCTTTCTATTACTCCACACATACAAACGAGTCTTTTAAGTCGACCTGTGCTCACCTCGTCTAAAGCAGGGACTGCTACTCTTTCACAAAGTTTAAGGAGCTGGAGGTTGTGGTGGAAGGAGGTGGAAGGGTTCCCAAAGCGGGGTCCGGGGACCGTCCACTGGCCTCTGAGCGGCTTTCAGGTGAACACAAGCTTTTGTAAAGGATTATTCATCAGGATTTCACTGCTCCCCGTACAGTAATACAGTCATTCTACACCGATTCATAACCAGCAGCAAATGCACAGCTACTCTCACACCATTGCTCCTCATTGTCTGAAAACTGATGTGCACTCAAGTGGGCCTTCATAACAAATATCAGAAAAGTTCGACTCCCTGGACAATGCTTCAATTTACAGGAGTTCAGTATGCTTCTTTTCAATCATACCTCTTCCTGCAACGCCACCTAGCGGTAGTTAGACATGGTGTAATAATAGAATATAAAATAAAATGAAATATAACACTAATACTAATAGGCTACTACTACTACTAATAATAATAATAATAATACAAAGAATGGTGATATATATATTTTTAAATTGTTAAATGTGGAAATATGAAGAGTAATAAATAAAGGAATGAATACATATGGAAACACCAATAAAATATAAAAGAATAATTATTAGGATTTTCATATATTTTCACATTAATTTGTCCATTTATTTCTGTTTATATTTTTACAATCTATTTATGTATTTGTTTACTTTTCATTTAAGGTGCATTGCATTTTTTTAGATACTTATACCTTACTTGACTGTTTTCATTATACAGTAGGATACTTTTACTCCACTACATATCAAAGGGAAATACTGTTGCTCCTCTACATTTACAGTACTTGACAAATGTAGTTACTTGTTGCTTTGTAGAATTTGATGTTACTGACAAAACATATGATCATCTTGTAAATTCTTATAAAATATGATGCACTGTTATAGATCTAACTCAGCAAGATATAAGGTAGTTAACATTTGCACCACTTTGACCCGAGTAGCCTTATGAGCAGTCTGTCTCTAGTGCAGGACACAAAAGTTTGGCTTTGACTTAACATACACAAGAATTAACTCTGATGTGCAGTTCCTGTAAACCTTCTTGAGGGAATTAGCTTGAAAATGAAAAAGAAGCTAAAAGGTGCTTTGGGGTTCCTCCACCGTTATAGGCCATATAATAATACAGCTTTACGAATAATAATCCAGTCTTTTTAAAAAAACAAAACAAGAGAAGATATGGCATACTTTAAATATACAATAAACAAGTTAATACACACTTTTTAAGGATTTGAGAAACAAGAAAAGATACTCCTCATACTGTATTGCCCTTTTTAAAATTCATTTTCTGTACGAATTGATGTAGAAGCATCATAATGAAGAGCTTCAGTAAAATTAGGATCATTAAGTTTAGTAACTATGACAGCAGTTCATTAATTATGTGGTGAGGCCTGTTTCACACTTAAACCTCTCCTGATTTTTAAATATTTCCTTTAGTTACAGCTAAGACTCTGTGTGCCAAAAATATCACATATTTTTAAAATAACCAAGTTTAGGTCACATAGAAGATCCACAAGAGAAATGTTTAATAAATTTGCCTTTTATTTGACATATTTTCTAATTCTTATTACAAAAATGTAGGCACCTTCCACAAGGGTATACAGTCTGACTTGCAGTTTTCATTTAGCCTCACTTATAGGAGACATGCTTTATTGATAAGCTTTTCATAACACCATTACTGCAAACATCAGCATTAGGCCTTTCTGTTTTCAAAGCTATGACTGAAATTAAAGCCTTGCAAAACATGTTTCTTCAGCTGGTTTTGACCATGTGCTCATACATGTGATCAAAACAAATCACTACTTAGGTATCAATTAAACCCATTCTAAAAAAGGAAGTTGAGTTCCCTCAGTGACATGAAAATGTGTTACATTTCTTTCTTAATTGAAAGCCAAACACACCACGTAAACAAATGTTAGTGTAGTATCAAGGTAGTACAACTGATATCTGTGTACAGTTACTGAGATGTTTCAGCAGTGGGAATATTCTGATCTCAACACTAGCTTATTTTAATAGCACAGCAGCACTCCAATTCCCCTAGAATTTCTTCCAACTCACAAAAACTAATTTATGCCAGAAGTGGAACATTAGTTCAGATATCCCTGACATTATTTTTTTCTTCATCTCTGAATCATTTGCTAAACTGTTTTGAAAAAAAAAAAAATCCAATAAATTCAGCACTTGAGAATGTTTGGCAGTCATGTGTTCTTTGCTTGCACTGGTCACAAGGGTCCTCAATATGAATCTTTGGAGAGAGCGATGATTGTGAAGCGGACTTCCTGCGGGTCCCGAGCCATGAAGATCTTACAAACCTCTACCGCATCCTGAAGTGCAATCGAACAAAGGAGAAGAATTATAAGATGACAGTTCAGCTTTAAAAGTTATTTCTATGGTAACATGTCTGTTTTATTCTATGATGTCTCCATCCAATCTGAGTGGGACAATCTTTCGGGCATGCAATAAAAGGTCCAATGAAAATGTGCAGTGGAGTAATTTATTTGGGTATTCTCTAGCCTAAATAAGCAAGCAGAAAGGATTTGATAACGAAGCACTGGCATAGCTCACTGAAAACAGCATTGAGTGGATAGACTCATGCACTGATGATCAACATGGTAAACGTGTGTGTGACAGGCTAAAATAATACTTTTAAAAAGTGTACATAATGGCTGCTACACCCATGGATGTCTCACCTCAAGGAAGGTGTCTTCTGAGGTTTTTCCATGGACAACAGGGAAAGGCTTCCGCCCATCTGGAAACATTAAACACAATTCATCAATAGGTTTTAATATTTACTATACAAAAGGTGTTTTAATTCTATTACCACTAAATATAGACATGAAGGAATTGCAGTCAGTGTGACAAATCAGTATTTTCTATATAAATACAACATAAAACATATTTGAGTAATGTTAACTCACCCAGTTCGTATAACTGTCCTCCAACGTTCACAAACGCTATAAAATGAAGATTCACTTTCTCGTCTAAGCTTGGGGCCTTAAAAAAAGACAAAAACATAGAGTTCAATACATGGCATTCAGTTGTGTGACTTGGGGTGTAATCTCTGTCAGAAGCAACACAGAGACACAGATGATCCAAAACTCAATACAAACCTCACTCTGTCCCTCCTGTGCGCTGGATTCATGCGTAACACGTATACTCTGAAACAGAAAGGAGTTTTTAAAAAAGACGTTAAAGTGACCAACAAGATACTGATGAAGTTTATTATTTCACTTTCATTCTTTTTTGTCACAAGTCCTCCGCTCATCTGACCAATTTCATCACTCCATCCTTGAGTAAAATTTTGCTCTTGATTTTTGCCTACCTCGTCTTTTTCCAGGAAGGTGGCCCTTTCGTCTGGGGTCATTTTAACGGTTTGTTCAATAAACTTCTTCAGAGGAGAATCAGAGTCTGAAGAACAAAGCACAAAAGATCTAATATATATATATATACACATTTGTTAGAAAAAAATATGATTGAATATAGAGCTGGATAATGTGTCAAGTACATATTGTGATGTGAGATAATGTGTTATAGTGATTATGATGAATGTCATTTCTTCCTGATGTAAAATGTATGTTATACAATCTGTTCAACCTGAGTAAAATGAGCAGACAATGTTTGCACAACACTACTAATAGTTAGTTCTCAAAATGTAATAATAAAACAATATTTAATAAATATTATGTGTTATGTGTTATTGCCCCCCTAAACTTTGAAGAACTCATGGTATTTTTAAGGTCAGTTCTTTTATCAGTATTTTTATGTGTAACTCAAGGTCGCACTAGAGGCAGCCTCCCTTAGCTCTGCTCGCATAGTGGAAAGTAGAGGAGGTGGAAGAGAGGTGGACACAGTGAACCAAGTGAAGTGAAAAATAACACTTGTAACTGTAAGTGCAGTAAAAGCTTTGCGAGTAAAAGGGCAATAAGGACTTTATCAAGCATAAACATGTAGAAAAGCAATATTCTTACTCTGCAATCATACAGCTGTTTTAAGTTATCGCTCTCAAGGCATAAAATGGGATTCTTTCCCATGTCTACCATCACACATATATATATATATATATATATATATATATATATATATATATATATAGCACAAGCAGATTAACTACTCACCAAATTCCAGGTGTGACTGGTTGTTGGCCACTGCATGAATTAATCCTATTGTTCCACAGGCGTTTCCAATAGTTTGCTTGATGAAATAGATGTCAGGAGAGACCTGCTGCTGACCCTTGAGTTTCTCTTCCTCCTCTTGCTTAAATGCTTCATACTGGACAAAATGAAGACAAAAAAGAGCAACACTGTTTATCTAATGGTCACGTGCATGTACAACATGTAAAGACTTCTGAAGTTGAATCATGCACCATGTTTCATGGACCGATTCATGATTTTGCTCCAAAGAAGATGAAAAGAATAATAAGTACCTTCTCGGTCACAGGAAAGAGGAGAAGCACTGCACACACAGGTCTTGGTACCATGCTGAGCAGCTCTGGATCCAGTCCATACACATCTCCAAATTGCCAGGTAGGTTTCATACCCAGACAATTTACGAACTACACAAAAGTGGAGAGTACATTTTATGCATGCAAACACATACAACTATTCTAACAGTATGTAATAGTTAGTTCCTGATTACCCTCCAAAAAAAATTAGTCCTTCCTCATCCTAGAAAGCCTAGACGGTTTGCATGTGACATTAAGAATAACAACTTAACAGTAAATGCATTTCAGTTACTCTACGATACCTATTCTTTCACTGATAAACTTGACTATTCACCAGGATATATAATATACTCATAACAAAACAAAATGATCTAGAACACTTCTTTTCTCAGGTCCATAATGCCTTAATTATTTCTAGAGGAATTTAATGAAAAGAAAAGACCAATTAAAGGAGAAAAGAATGAACTTATCATTGAAAACTTTATTTTGTGTATGTGGAACTGTATATTTACCTGAAGAACATTTTACATGATTGGATGCTGTGTATTGACTCAAAAGTTAAATTAACAATTGGCTGGAAATAATGAATTGCATGTGTGTCAATTGAATACTCTTTAATATAACCCATATGGGCCTGTACAATAAAGCATTACTAAATGATCCAATGTGTCTCCTTCAGGGTGACATTCAACAGATACACCAGTCTTGTTTATAAACTGAGACTGTTTTAACATTCAGTGTATTGGCAATGCTTAGAGGGGACAGCAATGAATCTGGTAATCTACAGTTACAATACATTTCCTCAGGTGTCTAAGCTTCTATAGTTTGGAGGTCTTCATTGCAGATAGAGGCTACAGTGTCAGACAGATGGAAGAAATGTCATTAGCAACAACATGAAATGTGTAAAATAAACGTGAAATTTTCTTCATGTATTCGGCTCATTAGGCCACACTTACAGCACACTACTACCTCCATATTGTGTTGTTTGTCAAAACCCTCGACTGACTCGTTTCTTTTAATTATGTTGATCAGCCGGCTGTTTAATATTTAATGACATAATGGATGTAGCATCGCTGCTGGTTAGGCCTCTGCACATCGCTTAGTCGCATATTAATGTGTTACAGTCAATTTAAAAAGGAAATACTCACCTTTGTCATCACCTGAAATGAAAAGACACAAAGAAATATATTAGTCAAATATGTTAAAGGTGATGAAAGCAGCCACAACGGTCTCAGCTTTTGTTCTCACTGCTAACTTCAGCTAGCTAGCCCTCACATGTTGGGGAATGAATGACTTCGGTAAAAATGAGACGGGTTTGATTAAACACCAACAAAACTTACTTCTGGATTTGATTCCAGAGGCAACCAGCGTGGACAGTCCATGTTGAGGTCAAGTCAGCTAGTTGTTTTTCTTTCAACGTGGAGCTGAGAGTGATTTTCACGAAATCTGTTTGAGGTTTGACAGCTGCGAGTCGCTTCCGCGTCTGGAAAGTGAGCTCAACGTTTAGGTAATACGTGGGGGTGATTGCTTTTGTAAATCAGAAAATAGCACACTATATCCAGCAATTTACGTTACTAACAGACACATCATACATATATATTGCTTAGCTAAAAATAGCATGTTAATTCTTTAGAGAGTTGCGACATGAGTATCTTTCTGCAAAGTATTTTAATACAATACAAACACCAGTAGCCTAACAGTGGACTATTCCAGGGTCATGGGCGTGTTTTAGAGACACATTCAGGGTGATTTTAGTCAATTTTGTTAATTGACAAAATGCCACCGTATAAATGAATGAAAGTTTTAAATAAGACGTCCCCACAATGGAGTATTGGATAAAAAAAAAAACTGAGCATGTAGAACCATAGCAAATAATAATAATAATAATAATAATAATAATAATAATAATAATAATAATAATAATAATAGTAATTGTTATTATTACTATAATAATAGCAATAAGTGCTCTTCAGTGTCACTGTACCAGGTTCAGAGGTCAATAAGAAATGAACGCCTCAGTAAAAATGAATAAAAGTTAGGACTGCAATAATGCATGAAATATCATACTGGAGTATTGGTTTCTTAATACTTTTTTGAGCAGAAATTGGACCTTAATGCTACCCTGGCTGGGCTTGCACCACTAAATATGTGTTGACCAACACAATTAACTAACCTACAGAGGGGGTGTGACATACAGTCAAAGGTTTGGACACACTTTCTCAATGATGTGAATGGGAAAGTGTGTCCAAACTTTTGACTGGTACTGTATATTTTAACCCCCAATCAAAGGCATTACCAACTTTAAAAAGGGCAATATGGCAGAAACTGGAACTCTCTATGACGCTGGCTGAGCTCAAACCACCAGCATTTGTTTAAAAACACAACACGCTACCTATTGTGCCATAGAGACATCACTGGCCAGTATTGAGTTGCTCTGATCTATTTATATACAGTCTCCAATCACGTGCTTTAACAAATATTTCTAAAAAGGGACCCCGACCATCACCCATCGCGCTCTCTCTCTCTCTCTCTCTCTCTCTCTCTCTCTCGCTCTCTATAACCCTAACCCTCTCTCTCTCTCTCTCTCTCACACACACACACACACACACACACACACACACACACACTCAATCAACTGCTAAATTCATTAAAAATGTATGTGAATATGAAAAGGATTCACATACAATTTTAAAATTTTTATAGATTAAAAATCTATTCAAAAATAGGTCTATTCAAAAGATCAGATGTGTTGCTCCATCTGAACAGTCATATTGTTTCAATAATTTCCCCACCCCAGCACACTGTTATTTTTTATCATTCATTATGACCTTTTTACTGAATCTGATCTAAACTACTGTATTTTGCTTCCAAGATGATTCTAGTGGGAAAAACCTCAACCTACGAAAGACAAATGAGGACGATTGAGGACGTCACATTGGACTTTGGGAAACAATGATCGTCATTTTTCAACATTTTCTGACATTTTATAGATCAAAAACTAAGAACAAGTGCAGAGTATCGAATGTATCAACACACATTCATTGTGAGTTTCAGTTTCTGCTGTATTTCCCTTTTTGAAGCTTTTAGTAGTGAACATGACTGGAGAGTAAAAATACAGGGCACAACAACTCAATACAGGCCAGAGATGCCTGCATGGCGCAATACATTAGCACGTTGTGTGTTAAACAATAGGTTGGTGGTTTGAGATCGCCCAGGGGCATAGTGAGTCCCCATTTCTGCCATTATAGCCCTTTTAGTATTTTTCAGTAATGCACATGATTGGGGATTAAAAATATAGGGCACACAAACTCAATATGGGCCAAAGATGTCTCTGTTGTGCAATAGGTTAGAGTATTGATTCCATAAGGTTGGTGGTTTGAACCCACCCAGGGCGACCAAATAACAGGCAAAAGTGCAAGAAGCTGATCCCCTGGTTTGAACTCATGGTGCTCTGTACAACAGACATACACCTCTTACATTTTATTCTGGGACATGCACAATTTTTCTCTTGCCATACATCCTGCCTCAAACAAACAATGATGGAACCTATTCACCCAATCAATCATGTTAGATGGTGGCTCAGTATCCACACAGTTCTGCTTCAGCACTGCCAAAGGATCACAGACCGCATGTTCAGAGACCAACTCATTAGGAATAAAGCCTGTACTTTCCTGTACTGCCTCCTTTGTGGCCATCAGCAGCCATGGAAGCCCCGCCTCAATATCTGCCCTTAGCCAAGTGTCAGTTGATGAATGGCATGGCTACATTCACATAGACAAGAGTGACACTGTGGAGGTAAGTCCTGTTCAATGGTGGGCTTCCAGGGAGGACAGGATGCCCACTCTTGCCTCAATAGCAGCTTTGTACCTCCACCTCCCTGCTACCTCAGTGGATGTTAAAATACTTTTCTTCAACTACACAGTGCTGCTGACACAGTACAGAATGAGCCTGACTGAGATTAACATTAAGATGATGCTAATGGCAAAGTTCAACTGTAGACCTCAAGACTAATTCTAACAAGTAAAAACTAATTCAGTCACTGAGTCATTTGCTTTGTTACTGTTCATGTTAATTTGTTCACTTACTTCAGATTAGATTATGTGCCAATTTACACTTGGATATGGGGATATTTTGAATATCCAAATAGTTTAAATTTAAAGCAGATAAATTATCTGATTAAATAAATTATATTTGATGTTCTATGTATGTTATGTTTTTGCCTTTGCTGTTGAAAGATATTTGGTGAAGTTGAGGTTAAGCACCTTACCAGTAATTTATGTATTTGTTTATGTGTCGAAGTGGTAATTGTTGGGAGATTATTAATAGTTAATGTCTTTGCAAATTCATATTTGCTCTTTCTGCTCCATTTTGAACCTTGCATTTTAGTGGTCACATGCCCAACATTTTGGGCATGGTTGACTTGTTCACACTTTGCTTTGAACTGTTCAAAAAAAAAATCAAAAGTTCTACTAAAAGCTACTAAATATCTTTTTTTCCCAGCTTGCTTGAGGTAAAATTACCCTTAAGGTAAGGTTGTTTTATATATTTTGTGTGTGCTTATTTTTGCTTGAAAACAATCTGTTATCTTAAATGAATATTGTTATCAGATTACAAGCAAAGAAAAAAGAATCTGCAGATTTTCATTTTGGATCAGTGCAGAAAACAGCTTATTAATAACTCATTTTCCTTCAAAGTATCTTTTACTTCATAGCAGCTAATTAAAAAAAGATTTGATCACATGAAAGAAAACAAGAATGCCACAGCCAGAAACAGATGAAAGGCAGAATGCCCTCAAAGGTCATACACATCGAAGAAGAAAGGAGAGTAACTAATTGGTGTCTTGCTGACTGCAGACGGATTCATTTGGCTGAGTCACTGACCACTTAATGGTATCTAAGAAAATTAAATGGCAAATAAGCCTCCAAAAATAATCGCATTGATTTGGACAGACAGCAAAAGCATTATTAAGCAGAGACTGAAGGACAGGTGGTAAAAGCAATGGGAGGAAGAGAGAAAAGGATGATGGTTTTATAGAGTTCAAAGGATAGTGTGAGATATGAAGTGTGCAGCAAGAAAAAGGAGAGATGAGATGACTTAGATTTGGACATCCTGAGCTAAACATACACTCAAAATAGATAAACATAATACAGGCAGATGTGACTACTACAAGCAAGTAGAAACAGAATTTTGAGGCAGATAAGGCATCTGATTCATAACCTAAATAGAGGTACATTGATATAATGGATATGTGATATTCCACAAAAGAATTCAAGAAATTAGTGTTATTGAATTTAATTCCAGTATTTTAGACTAAAAAAACAAAACAAAAAAAAAAACATTGTAAAAACTCCATACCACTTAATGGCGGTAATGCGCCAATTCACTGTTTGTCAAACTCCAATAAACTTCAAAGAAAAAAGACTTGTATTGACTTAGAGGCGCAGGTTGGGGGCGCTGCTCAGCCGGATTTCACCAACAAACCTGCATCCTGACGGAGGAACAAGATGCCAGCAGCAGCAGAGGAATCTCATGGTAGGGTTTTAACTTGCACTACAACGCCTTTAAAAAAGAAAAAGAAAAAGGTTTATACTTAGACTGCAAATACCTTGTCTAAGGAGAAGTGTGGCTTTTTATTGTACCGCACAATGCTCAGTTTCCGGGACATCATAGGGGAACATTCTCGTTAGCGTTAGCTTGACAGCAGCTAGCCAGGACTACAAAGTAGCTGCATGGCTAACTTCATGTAGTGCAGGAGTGTTTAGTTGTCAGCGTATACACACAAGTAATGGATGACTGGTTTGGTTGGTAAGGTAAAACAAAGTAACAACGAGTGACTGGAAGTATCTCTGCATTGGTGTCATCGGATTTATTCTCATTCTAGACACCTAGCTGCCCACTTGATTGAAATATTAATTATCGGGCTACTGGAGCAGTCTGCACATCCTCAATGATCTCTGCAGAGATTTATTTTCCAGTCAGAAGAGATTGATAGCGTTAGACTGATGTTTACTAGTATTTGTAATAGTTTCAAGCTTTGAGAATCGATTGTAAATAGATTACAAATGATGTGAACTCAACGTGGGTCTGCCTGCATGCTCATTATAGATCGGACTAAGTGGTATACAGTCTGTTGTGTAGACCATGATTCCCATAGTCAGACTCACATGACATTGTGACAAAGTAAGCATCTTAAGACCTGTAACGTGATCATGGGTCCAGGGAAGGGTGTGCAAGCCTATTATTAATGGATTGCATCGCTTCTGTATTTTAGGTGTCAACACAGTTGTGGACAGCATCTCCAGGCTGTCTCCAGTTCTCTTTACTGAAACAGTGAGTATATTTTATCAGGAGATGTTTTTTTGTTCACCAAACAATCCAAAAACAAAAAAAGATAAAAAAGAAGTCAAATATTACACAGCTTATCTTTATGAAAAGTAGATAATATAAAAGTATCTAGTTACAAAGCACCACAGAAGTCAAACTTAGTGTTGTTGAATCAGATACTTGTTTGCCATGTGCACAGCATGAAACAACAAAGTAAGCATAAGAAAACTGTAGCAATCACACTACTTCGAAGATTTACTGCATGATGAAGATATTGTGAGAACTATCCTGAATGTAAAATACATTGTCATAATGTTCAACATAGGGGTTTTAGCTGCCACAGTTTGCACAGGATGTGAAGCTGTTGGCCTAGAGGCAATACTGTAGTTCTGATAACTAATCTTATAATCTCCACAGTGTCAGCACATTCTGACTTATCTTCAAGGGCAGACCAGAGGAGTAGATTCAGCTAAAATTCATGATGTGAGTCAATGTTTCATTGGAATTTTGGTAACTTACAGCAACCCATCAAGTTCCTCTTTCGTGACTTGTTTTTATTTTGTCCTGGACAGAGACTTCAGAGAGCTGGAGTCACACTTGACCATGAAGCACAACAGAGTGTGATCAGATTTCTCTTGTTAACATTCAGGTATCTTTCATCCATTTCTCTGAAGTGTCTTTTTTTTTTAACAATGTGATATCTCCTTACTCAGACTGTAAAAAGGCCAAATCATACATAAAGAAGAACGTTGTTGTGTTGACAAGTGTAATGATAGCAGAGGTTTGTCTTGCCAGGTCAGCTGGGAAGAGCAACCTCTCTGGGGATGAACTCGTGCTGAAGCTGGAAGAAGGCAGTAACAAGTGGCCCAAAGCTTCCCTTCAGGTGGTGCACAAGTTGTGGAGTGAACATGGTGCATTAGTCCATGCTCAACAAGAGATGCAGGATATGCTCAGCATAGGTCAGGTATGTCCACGTAATGCAGTAAGGCAGCCTCACTCATCATTTCTGTTAGCATGAACTCATAATTTGGCCATCTCCAAGTACACTGACGAGACTGAAATTGTTGTCTTGCTGCCTAGTTAGTGGACATGCAGTGGAAACTCGGCCTGGCAATGAGCTCTGACACTTGTCGGTCTCTCAACTCCCCTTTTGTATCTCTAATGCTGAAGATTGCGGAGCCCTCTGGACAGATCAGTCAGAAGTGTTTTGAGATGACCATTCCTCAGTTTCAGGTCCGTATGTGTTATTGTGTGAATGTAGTGTAATTTAATGCATTAGTCATAATGTATTACTTGTTGGATGTTCATGCTATTTGTTTGTTCTTTGCAGAACTTTCACAAGCAGTTCAAGGAGATGGCAGCTGTTATGGAGACTGTATGACAGTTGCAAGCACTCCTCTCCCTATTGCACAAAGCCAAAGGAAGAACAGCTCAACCAAGCTGTTTTCTGCTGGCTGTATCACAATGTGGATACAAATGACTCCAGTTGTCAGTTGCTGGCTCTGCACTTCTGTTTTGATCACGAGCTCCTACATGTTTTACTTATAGGACCTCCAGCCTTTAAATGTGTACTTTTATATAGTACAGAAAGAAAATATTTTTTTAACAGTGAACGCAAACACTGTTTATATTGTTGTCATGTAATTTAATCAATGGTAAGAGATTGCAACTAGCTTACTGTAAAATGTTCTTCCTGTTTACAATATAGTCTCAGTTTGTGGCTAGATTTCATATCTACTTTGAAATAAAATGTGTTTACTATGAATGTCTATGAAGTTAAATTAACCACATGAACTGCTTTATACTTCATGCTTCCTTATGACGTCTACATTATGAAGACTCAATGCTGTTTGTGTTATGAATACTATATGTTTGTATGCCTGTGCCTTTATTTTACTTTGGTCCATATTTACCTGAATGTCATGCAACAGTGATGCATAAAAGAAATATTAAATGTAAATCTTCATAGCTTGGTTATTTGAGCCCAACTTCAGTGTTTAGAACAAGTGTAGGTTAACAGTTATTCACTAATTTAATCTGGTAAATGAGTTTCACTGTTTTCTATTGAATTATTCTGTAAATTACTCTGTAAATGTAGAATCCATACAGAAATGAACCTTCCCTACTTTTGTGTAATTTTATAAGCCTCTGTTGTTCCCAAGGTCAGGTACTCTAAGCATTTTAGTAGGGAGACCAGAGGGCCCACAGTAAAATGAGAGATGCTTTAATTATGCATGATTGTCTATGAAAACCAATAGATGTCACTTATTTCTGTTCCTACCTGGTGATAATTCAATATGTCAAAGAAAAAAAACATGATTTTATCAAAAGGTATGTCTATTTAGTGGTCTATCCTGCAGAATGGAAACATGAGGACAGCAGCAGCAGTGACTCCTACTTCGAGGTTGGAGGCCTATATGGCACAGTTACTATTTTTAGCAGTGGTGGACTTCTTGGAATTATGGCATTTGGTATGTGGGAACTCCTCTAGTGCACAAAACACATTAGATGTGACCCAAACCACCCAAAACTATGATTCAACAAAACCTATTTACACACTCGGTGCCACATGACGTGCTTATTTTAAACTAATTGCATATGATTCATTTTGTTGACAATTTGGAAATACCAGGTCCTCACGACTCATGCTGTAGGTAGTTTGGAGGTATGTATGCCTGGGGGAACTCCTGACATAGGTGCCCCCCAAACACTTTGCACACTACCATGGAAGAAGCTTTCCAGTTATTACGCAGAGTTGGAAAGGTGGAGCCTTGTACTGTCACGTTTCGCACAGAGCTGCTCTGCCCAGCCCACTTCTGCAGCAGCACATGGGATGGTTGGGCACACGGCCGCTCCGCCTCCAAGACGCTTTGGAAGAAAGGATCATAGACGGAGGGAGGCTGCACTAAAAAGCGATAAACAAGCAATGGATGTACTCTCTTAAAAATCTCCGGGAATGAAGATGCGATCGCGGCAGCTATAAGGACTGGATTTTAAGGGCTGGGACTATATTAATGCGCCGCCCTGTTCTACGCTCAAGAAGCACGTCAAAGAAATCTGGGCGACTTGTGTTTACACAGGAGCCATCCCAAAGCCACGTTTTAGCAAGCAAGGTTGGTTGGGACAGTACAGTACTGGACTGTTTAGCGTTTGACTCACTGCCTATGCTTTATGAGTAGATGTTTTTTTGAGAGATTTGGATGCCATGGACTGTTAGAGCTGACCAGTGCATGTTGTGCATGTATATTAATCGCTCTCGTTGCACTGTATGAACTTTCACTGGACATGGAAACTGTTGCAAAGTAGCCACAACTGCGCCTGTCCTTGGTTGGAGGGAGTGGTGCATCGGCATCATTTATTTTTAATTTTTAAAAAGAGTTTTTTTTTTTATTAGTCTCCCATTGCTGCCTGTCAAAGAGCTTCTTGTCCACAGTGTGTCAACATGGAGTGTCAGTCCGAGAGAGAGATCAGCCCTCCGAAGTCAGACAGGAGGTTCCCGCTGACTTACATCGGTTGGTCCTCGCTGGACAGGAGGACCACGTTACCCATGCTGCCGTGGCTCGTGGCTGAGATCCGGAGGAGAAGCGAGAAGGGCGACTGTGGCCCCGCGGTGCAGCCCAGAGAAGTTCAGCTGGTCCTCAACGCCCCCTTCGTCCGATGCGTCCCCTCCAACAGCAACAACTGCTCCGTCTTCATATTCGAGCACAAAGCGCAGCTCATCTCTCGCTTCCTGCACAACAGCAATGACCTCACCTATTTTGCCTATCTCCTGAAGGGGCAGCCGGACAACCCCGAGTCAGAGATGTCCTGTCACGTCTTTAAGGCTAATGACCCCAACCAGGTAGGAATGTCAAGCATCTCAAATACCCCCAAACATGACATGACCCAGAGAAGCAACAGAGCTGCACACCTTACAGATGTGTAAAGAACAATAGAATGAGAAAATACAACCAGCAGGCTAATAGGCATCAGTGTAATCCACTCCAAAAACAATATGTTATTTCAGGAATATTGCTACAGTAGAAACATTAGTAAAAACCCAAAGTGAGCATACATTGACCTCATATGCTCAAAAATCCAGTGAAAACAATATTTGTCTTTCATTATAATGTTTGCATATGATGGTGGTTCAAGTTAGAAGCCCCCAGGGTCCTTAACTATAAATCTACTATGATGTCAGGCTTTACAGTGAGGCCCACACATCTACATTTTTAATAAACAGATCTTAGCTTTAGGTGTACTTTATTCTCATAGCTCTCTTATGACTGTTTTTGATTGTATTTGAATGTGCTTTTTATGGTGTGTTACTTTTTCACCCTGTCTTCATGCATTTAATGTTTTATGTAAAGTACTGTGAATTCCTTTCTTGCTGATCTCATAAATACATTGGCCTTGCCTGAACACAAAACAAAGAAACGTCCAGCAAACCGTAAGCTGAAATCTCCTTGAGGTGACAACTATGTCATTTAATCTTACACAGTAGATTAGTGAATGGTCCAAAACATGTTTGCTTTGGTATTATGTATTTAGGCCACTGGTCGGAGGGGATGATAAACAGAGCACCCTGGATTTTTGGCAAAGTTAATCCATCTCTGTGTTTCCCTCTTTAGGAGATAAAGACATCTCTGGTGCCTGTGATGTGACAAGAGCTCCATAGGCACAATATCGAGTCAGCACATTTACATGCTGATCAGCATGCCACTCTTGAGTAATAACATGAAATGTTGTAAACAGTCAAAAAAAATCAGGAAGGTGGGAGTCAGTGTTTGAAAATCAATGTGCAGTCATGCTTTTTGGTCTCAGCTGACATGCAGTGGTCATACTGTATGCCTCAGACACTGTGCTCAAGAGCTCACCCCAGTGGAACTGATATGTGTGTGTTTGCTTGCGTGTCAATTTTGCGGTAGTGAAAAAGAGTGAATGCTTAATCCATATTTTTTGTGTTTATACTGTACATGAATCATGCAACCATGTGGCAAAAGTGAGTGTTCACATCCTGTAAGGCAAGCTGTAGCCTTTTACAGTTGTTCATATTATTCCCTTGTCCCTGTTGAACCAGGAAACCCTTGCACACATTGTTCACAAACACACATATGCACTTATGCCCACGTTTTGCATTCATCTCAAACGTGTATGCATGGTGTCATGTTTCCTGTGTTACGCGCAAGGCCAGACTTGAGCAGGCTGTTTGTCTGCTGTTGAAAGCTGAGAGCAGAAGAAGCAACAAGTTTGAGGCAGATGCACTTTCGAGGTGTCTGGCCTCTGCTGGGATCATGGAAGTGTTTGCAACAGTCAGAGAGGCAGCCTGAACATACCTCACTCAGCATTATTACGCAACAGAAACTGGTTTGGCAGCCAGCAGCTAGCAACATGTGCAAGGTGGACCATGTGGAATGTATGGCTCATTCTACCAGTATACTTGTGCTGTGTGTAACACCCTGCTGCAGTCAGTGTTAATGATTTGATTATTTGCAAAGTATTTCCTGTTTATAGGCATTATCTCTTGGTCCTAAATGAGTTTTGAAGATAGGATAGTTGCTTTATTTTCATGGACACAATCATACTTTCAAATCTGCTTAAATCTTAGCTGCAGATGTGACAGGGGGAACATTGTGTGAAGCATGAGACCTCAGACCTTTCATATCATATCAATAGATGCTATCAATATGATAAATTGAAGTGGCGCTGATGGTGTCTTGCAGAGCAAAGAGGCTTAGTCTGCTCACGTGCAGCCCATTAGATGGTGCATGCATGGGAGGAGAAAGAAGTTCAACAAGAAATGTTAACATAGATAGTACAGATATGCATAAACGTGGGACGCCTCATTGTGTGTGTTCCTTTGTTTTAATGGTTGGAACCTAAAATCTAGTTAGACTTCTTCAACTTGAAATACAACTTCAATCCTTATACATGTATATATTGTAAAAGATATTGATCCAGCTATATACATCAATGGCTGAGTTACAGTAAGTTAAACAAACACTGTGTTTAGAGTTTAATTATAACCTTTCACCCAGCTCCGAGTCTGGGAAACTTATTTATCTCCTCAAGACGGCGGGCCAAAATTTACCACTGACTCAAGTGCATTGTGCCATCATCAAGCCTGCAATAAACAATGGGAGCCTGCATAATACAAACTGTAGGCCTGTGTATTTTCCACCTCTGCTCTGACTTGGAACTGGACCACTGTGGAATCTCTCACTGGGTGACCCTCAGCTGTCTAGTGGGTCTTGTTCATCACTCAGTGACCTGTAGGACACACTCATGAGCCAAGTTGGGACAAGAGTGACATGCTTGACTGGCCTGTTAAAGTCCCAGTTGGGGATAACAAGTTATTATTGTTGCTTGTCAGGTTTATACTAGGTTTTATTTAAAAACATTTGGCATTCCCCACAATATTATGGAGAATTATTAGACACACAAACTGGAGACATTTTCAAAGTGTCTATACATGTTGAGTCACACCTGCACTACCACTGGTTTGCCAGGTAGGACAGGTGAGCTGGCCAAATCACTATCTGTTAACATGATCACGTCTCGCAAAACTTGACACTAAGGACTGTGTGTTCTTACCTAGTTGTCACAAGAGATGATTAAGTGCCTCCTTTTTAACACTGCATTTATAAAACATTGACTTAGTTCTTGAACATGTTAAAGCTGAAATATAATTGGTCATCATCTGACATTGTATTGTATTGTAATGTAATAAGAAAGATGAACAACTTTGTCTAGTGTGTAAGTAAGTGTATGTAAACCTGAGAAGGAAAAGAAGTCTAGCCACTTTCTTTCAATACCGTCCTGCACATTGTGACTTTCACTTATAGTCCTGCTCAGTGTTAAGGTAACATGACTTGTCTTGCTTTGTTTTGAGTTTGGACATGAACTTTGTCAAACTGCGGTGCCTAGTTTGTCCTCAGGCAGATGGAAAAGCACTGGGACGACATCAGAACTGTAGTGAGGTGCAGCTACAGACAGTAAAGTGCTCTTAATGAACAATCCTTTTGAAAATTGTTCCTCCAGCTGAACAGATACAGACACATACTCTGAAGCAACAGCATTTGTCCAGTTTATGTACAAATTAAGTTATACTAAAGTTGACATAAAATTTAAAAAATGCCTTTTTTAGCCCTTTGAGATCATATCCCCATTGTGCACCTATTTAACAACATGCAAAAAACAAACTTTGTATTCCAAAATCCAATCTACTGTATTAACTGTATATAAAGATGGATATATGGATATATCATGACAGATCCCGAAAGTGAAGCCAAAATATGTTGATCGCCCCCTGGTGACTGGCTGCAGTATAGGTCATAAAGCCCACACCCCTCATGTCAGCGGATGGGACATCAACTAAACAACAACAAAAAAAGAAAGTACAGGCCAAATACATTTTTTCAATTTTTGCTTGTCAAAGTGCAATTTTTTTTCCTGATGTTATTTGATTATACAAAAAAGGGGCATGACATCATGATTGGCAGTTTCTTCCTGTGATACAAAATATGACCCGTCCTTACATGGGCTTGAACCAACCAATTTCAACCAATAATATCATGACTTCCTTCCATCAATCAATCTTCAACTTTTAGCTGTGCAGAGCTAAGATCCATTATGACGCACCCACTTTTCACCATTCCAATCAAATTCCTCCCGACATTAATATCCCGCCTGTACCCTCGAAAATACATCATGATGTGAGAGTTGGATACTCTTGAAATGTCACTTCATCAGAACTTTATTAAGCTATAGAATTCGACCACATGGTTACATTTCATAAGATATTACTTTTTCTTTTTACTGTGTTTATTGTCTTTAATTTATTTTGAGTAACATCCTATCATCACTTTTATCTTTGGAGTATGCAATCTTGCATATATTGAAACAGAGAATTATCTCCCATGCCCTAGTGTGTGTGTTCCATCCTTATCTTGTATTGACACAATGATAACCTGTGTGTCTCTAAAAGAAGTCTAATTAGGCCTAATCACGGATGCTGTGGGCGAGTGTGTGGGGCCCTCACTGTTTCCCAGTGGTTTGCCTTAATGGTGCCGATAAGGGCAACTGAACTATGTGCCAGCTACTGTTTGATCAGATATAAGGGTCTATTGTAGGAAGGTTTGACATAGCATGGACCAGTGCTCAGGACTCTACCAGCTCAGAGGGCACAATCCCTGTGTTTGTTTTCTCCTAAGCTCTAAAGCTGCACTCAGCTGCAGGTGTTTATGTAGACAGGCTTTGGATCACAACTGGTGTCACTGATATTGTCTGATTGAGTGCTGGCTATGATGGGTGAAGGTCAGATATATAGGAAAAACAGCTTGAAGAACAACTGGAGTGGGTGGATGTTTGAATAGATTACCAGTGAAAACCACATGGGTTCCCTCTGTTCCTTGTCTGTCCCTGTCTCCACCCAAGGAATGAGCACCGTTACTGGCTCTGCATAAGGTTGACTACAAATAATTAATCAGATCAAATGGTGCTATGGCGTCATCTTACTCATGTTTAATCCAGCAGCTCCTTTAAATGTTAAGTCAATGTTGTCATTTTTTCCTTCCGTGTCAAAACGGTGTAAGAAATCAGCCTAATTGCATGACAGAGGAGACGGTATAGCTGGAATTCTCAGACACTGAGCTCTCTGAGTTACCTCGACCTTCTAGTGTCAACACTGGCTCTGCCAACGAAGAACTGCTTTTTTTACCTTGTGCAACGGAGGTCAGTTTGATTTTATGTGCTGTTTGTTTTTCTCCCTCTTGGTAAATTATGGAGACATGTTCTATCCCTTTGGTTCGGGATTCTTTGAACATCTTTAAGGAATTTTGGAGAATAAACTGGCTAACAGTTGGAAAATCAATGAGTTTTGAAGACATGGCTGTGTATGTACGACTAACCCCCCCCCCCCCCCCCCTACACACACACACACACACACCACCTGCCCTCTTTCTCATCTCAATACAGATCTCTGTTGCCAGCCACGCACAGCTCAACCCAGGGGAAGGCAGGCACTTGGAAAATGGGACTTTAAAATAGCTCATGTGTTCATGGCAGCAACATGGCAGACATCAAAGAAAGTAGCTGATGTGTGTCTCATAGGTGAAGCAGCATTTATGAAAAGCAGGGATAGGCTTTGCTTTATACACAATCATTTCTTTCCCATTTCTATCCGGTTGTTCTTTTGGTCACACCCCTGAAGTAACACTGATGTCTTTTTGTTACATAACTTTCCTTTCTCTGCATTATAAATGTATTTGCTCAACAGTCAGCTGTGATAGGAGATGTGTGCAGTGTGCGGAGCCACTGTTTGTTTTTGCGCTCATTGTTGCCTTTAAATTAGTTTTTTTGGCTGACCTTGGTGGCCGCTGTGGTTCTAGGTGTTCTTACAGTTTAGAGAACTGGAACTCAGAGGCCTTCAGTCTTGTTGTGTCTGCCAAAAAGTATTGATGCTGCAATCACAGAGTGCTCTCTAAGTTCAGAAGTGTCTCAAGACTGAGGAATGGATTGACTTCACATTCTGAAGTATTGCTTAAGATTTACTTTTTGTGTCTTGACTTGTACTATTTGGTTAGTTTCGCAGACGTTATGAAAACATATTTCTTGCACCGGCTGTTCCTGCAGGTGTTGAACAAGGTGCAGGTCCCTAACAGAGTGTAGCAGAAACAGGCTCAGTGACCTTTTGAGTTTCTGTCCTATAGAGTGTGGGCGTTCCCTTGCTCCTGCCTTACTTGTAGTATTTGGTTTATCTGTTGTTGACCAGCCTTTGTTAGTTCAAACTTAAAATTGTACCCCCCCCTTTATTTTAGAAGCCTTGAACTCTAATACATGACGCACTGCACAAGTTATTTTATATGGGCCCTCATTTTATGGGTTATTATTGCATTTAAGATGAAAATTAGATTTTTTATATTATATATGGCGTCTTTTTATCATCATAGTATATTTTAGTATTATAAAAACTTGAATAAAGTCACAATCTGTGTCATTCTAGGTACCGTAATTAGGTTATTGCTATTGATTAGCGCTTGAACGATTAGTTGGCCAATATTGACTTATCACAGATAAATTTTAATTCAAGTTTAATATGTGTATATTATGTTTTTTATGTATTGTAATTTATGATTATTAGATTCTCTCTGAAGTTTAGTGTTTCAGTGCACTATTATTTTATATGATAATGTGTATTGATAAATGGTGAAATATCATGCCTCCATTACAGTGTTTGGTAACCACATTTGTGGGAGCATTGCAAAAAAATTGTTTATGTATATTTTCTGTATTTCTATTTTGACATACTTTCCCAGTTATTTGAATGAGAAAGTGTGTCCAAACATTTGACATTTCAAAAATGTTTTACTCCCTAATATCATTGACACCAAAAGTCCAGTATCTGTCAGGCTCTATTATTGATGGTATTTATTCTATCTCACTTACATTGAGTTATGTTAGTCTCATGTTGTTCAGTTCAGAGCTGTTTGTTTCCAGTTCACTTCCCTTTCTCCTTTCTTAATAACAAAGCACTGTGTTATTATCCCTAGGTTCCTGAGGTGATCAGCAGTATTCGCCAAGTGTCCAAATCCGCCCTAAAGGAAGACACCAAGCCTAAACAGGAAGCTGACGAGGCCTTCTACAACTCCCAGAAGTTTGAAGTGCTTTATTGTGGCAAGGTAGTAATGTGTGGTTGCGTGTCTCAGATAGGAAATGTTTTTATTAGACTCTTGTGAAATAATGTTGTTGATTTAAAAGAAATAATACATTTCCAGGTGACTGTCGGGCATAAAAAGGCTTCGTCCACCCTCATTGATGACTGTATCGATAAGTTTCGCCAGCATGAGCTCGAGCGTAAGCGCCTGCGCCTGCTCAACGGCCAGCGGGGGTCCACGGAAAATGCCTCTGTGGAGTTCATCGTGGGAGGAGATGGAGATCCACTCTCCTCTGTTCTGAGTAAGAGTTTAGAAGACCCGGAAAGCCCTGGACTGGAGGACCTGAGCGGAGGTGGAGGTAGGAGCCAGTTACAGATAGAGGATTAGGATGAACTGATATATTGAAATGATACATGTACGCACAGCTACGGTAAGAACAAAGGATCAAAGCTGATCCAGCATGTGCCTGTAGGCAGTGTTTAAAACACAGTTGAACTTTGATGTTTAATATGATGTGGTCAAGATAAAACTGTGAAACCTGTTCGTCTGGTCATGCACCAATCAGAATAACAGCTAAAGCTATGAAAGTAAGGTTGTAAAACAAACAAACAACAGAATTCAATAAGTGCCAGGTACGTTAACTTAAACAGTGGAGCATGTCTTTGCTGTATGTCTTGCAGGTAAAGACCTGTCCATCAGTGCCAGTCAGAGCAGCTTGAGAGGAGCATTCCCAGAGTGCATCCTGGAGGATTCCGGATTTGAGGAGCCGCAGGAGTTTCGTACCCGCTGCAGCAGCCTGGCGGGGAGTCTGCAGAGGAAGCCTGGGGAAGGTGTCATAATGGCTCCCACACGCCGCAGACACTCCAGCGCGCCAAACAACGTCCAGCCATCTGATACAGACAAGAACCGCACCATGCTCTTCCAGGTAGAGGAGTACGAATTTAAAAAAGAAAAAAAGGGCAGTTCCACTTTTCTGTGAAATGGACTGTACTTCTGCTGCTGTCCTAGTTTCAGTTTGAGTCTAGTGGCTCAGAGGTCTCTTATCTTGGAGTCCAGCTGACTGTGGGCACTCAGTTCGTTGGTAGAGCACTGAGGATCGTTATCATGACAGCAGTGCTCTCTCATTAAGACCTGCAGCTTAAGATGCACTTAAGTGCTTTTCCAAGACTGTGGGATCAATTGTATTTGAATTACAGACATTTGCAGTAGACTCAAAAGGAATGAGTGCTATGTGTGATTACAGTATTGATGGAGAACATATTATGTGCAGTTGTAGTGATATGTTGATATATGATTTACTGTTAGGTTTATGGGCAGAGCTCTAAATACACTCCCTTTTGTCAACAAAATGTATGAATGTTATTTAGTTAGCCACTACCAACAAATCATCATTTGGCAACAACTTTTAAAAAAAAAATCTGTCACACCAGAAAAAGCAAACGCCCGCTTTCTCCAGTGCTGTTTGTCACCGAAACCTCCTCTACATTTAGTCTACCGTCTGAGGTTCTCTCCCACCGCAAATCATTTTTATGTGCACATGCCTGGCGATTATAATGCGCTAGACTAGCTCGGCCCCCGTGTTACTGCTTCAGTTAAAGAGGCTGTAACTCCTAGAATTTGTGACTGCGGTGTTACTCCTGTGAAAACAAAAGGCCGCTGCTTTATGAAAAGCATGCGGACTACACAGTGAGCCAGCTGCCATTCTTCACACGCCATGCCCATTTCCTCATGCCGCTAATTTTAACAACTGGAACACAACGCTCAATACGATACTCAACATAGCAGTCAATTATGGGAAAAATCGTTTGTGCAGACTTGTTGACCTTGATTTTGAGCCTGTGCTCGTGTGTTTATGTCTCTCATCGAACGAGCCTGAGAATAGTCAAAGTCCCTGTCATGAGATACTCAATCGTGAGATCTTCTTTGTCTTAAGTGATGTCCATGATCTACATAAACTATGAAGTTAGGCTTATTTTATGTAGTAACACTTATGTACAGTATATGCGTATGTTCTTGCATGAATGTGTTTGACCAAATACTCTTGTGTTTCACAGGTTGGCCGTTTTGAAATAAACCTCATAAGCCCAGACAGTAAAACAGTGGTGCTGGAGAAGAACTTCAAAGATATCTCATCTTGCTGTCAGGTTGGTTTATTTTTACTTTCTGTGTTTTCACTAAAAGCCCCTCTCTCATGTCTCAGGTGCAGGTCAGACGGATTTTTGCAGTGTTATTTCTAGATATATAATGCATTAGTGCCCATCTTTATAGTACAGCAGGCTTTTTCATGTTCTATCTTTAATTAAGTGGCAAATCACATCTTCATCAGTATGGGAGTAATGTGCTCTCTTCTACAGTATGTCCTGTATTGTGTTACCAGTTGGAGACAAATAAGTGTTTTGAATTGAGTTGAATCTTTTGTATTGCTGGACTGAATACAAAGATCTAAAGGTATTTCCTGTACCTGCTGTGATTGATTCTGGTTTCCTTTGTCTGGGTTTAGGGTATCAAGCAGACTGACCATTTTGGATTCATCTGTCGGGACCCATCAGAGTCTGGTTCCAATCTGTATGTGTGCTTCGTTTTCCAATGTGCCAGTGAGTCTTTGGTGAGTCACATAAAGACGATACTAAAGACAATTATTTCAGCTTTTACTCATGTCTCAGTATTTTATTTTCATCTCTACAAACGCCTCGATATTGTCTGTTTGTGTGCGTGTGCTTTTGTGTACTTGTGTACACGCCTGTCTTGATCCCATGTTTAACTTAATGTGTCAGGTGGATGAGGTGATGCTGACCCTGAAGCAGGCCTTCACTACAGCAGCAGCCTTACAAAGCAACAAGACCCCGATCCAGCTATGTGAAGCATGCCCTATGCATGACCTACACAAGCTCTGTGAGCGCATTGAAGGTGCGCCATGTGAACTCAGACACGCATCCAGCATTTCTCTCTGGCTTGACTCATGAATATATTGATGCACGGGCTGTTTCTCAGAGTTAAAGTGAGATAAAAGCGCATTACTTGTTTCCTCACTTGTTTCCAGGTCTCTATCCACCCAGAGCAAAGCTAGCCATCCAAAAATATCTCTCCCAGCTGACTGACAATGAGCAGGCGGAGACTTTCGAGCGAGTTCAGGTGAGGTTTGGCTCCACTCAGGAAAAAGCATGCTTTTTCCCATGGATAATTAGTAACATGTTAACAGTATTTGATGAGGAATTTCTAGAAAGAGTTAATTTTTGACGATGCTGCACCTGCATCAAAGCAGTGTTTTTTTTTTTTTTTTTCATCTTGTGTTTTGAGTATTTGTGTGTTCATGTCTGCAGAGATTGAAACCAGCGTCAGACCAAGAAGAGAATGAGCTGGTGCTTCTCCATGTTAGACAGCTGTGTGAAAGCAAACAGAAGTCCCACCTCCACATTGGAGAGGCTCCTCAGGTAGACTTAACCTTGTAGATAATGGACATTTCAATGCAAATAGTGATCCCAATTCACTGCAGTTGTGATAATAGGATAATACTGACCATAAAACATGGGGTTTAATTTGATGAAACGATTAACATTCTTTTTTTGATAAAGCAGCAGTTTTAAATAGACGAGGCTATGTAAAAGAATACGTTTTAAAATTCTGATCATGATATAGTCATCAACTCTAAAATAAGATGATTTGAGTCCCTGAGTTCCAAAAAGAAAAATCCAGTCATGCTGTTTTTTTTGTCTTGGTGATTGATGTTTTCTGAGTCATGGTAAGGTTATATAGAGTGAAACAACAAATCTGTTTAAGAATCTATCAATAATAAATGCTCAGCTCTCTGCTGCTATCTCAAATGTAAAATTCATCACTGGTGTGGGGGAAATATGAATAATGCTCCTGGCACATACCTAACCTCATGCTTTGCGGTGATGACAGCACACATAGTTTCAAACTGTGGTTATAAATTCAATTATTGTTACATTTCTTGCTTGATTGGGAGAAAAACAGCATTTGAAATATGAATGGGTGGGGGATTATTACTCAAGCATGATCTAGCCTGAGGGATTGTATATTAAATATTATCATTCAGATGGCTAGACCCCAAAAATTCTAGTCTTATTAAAGCTCTAAACAGCTGTGGACCCATGTTAGCCATCTTGGACACATGGTTTGCTACTGTATGAGTACACAGATTTATTTTACAATGGAAGTCAATGCAGTTACATTTTATTTATTATTTCTGTGATTCTGTGATTTGTCATCATTTGTGTGTTTATTGTCTTCGTCTGACAGAATGCAGCCACCAGCCCAGCAGCAACAGACGGTGCAGCCACCAGCAGTCGCTTCAAACTTGATATTCTCAAGAATAAAGCACGCACCTCCCTCACCAGCTCTCTGGAGAATATCTTTGCAAGGGTGGGTCTGAGCAGAAAGGCTTTTTTTTTTTGTTTTTCAACACATTTTCTTTCTTGCCCCTGCTCCATTTTGGAATTAAATTTCCTGTTATTATTCTTCACTATTCCAGATTTTTCTCATTGTGTAAGTTTATTCCTGTCTCTGTCTCATATTTTTTCCTCAGCAGACAGAATAAAGCCACTGTGCTGCATACCTTTATGTGTCTCTCCACTCTCCCTTTGTATCAGTTGCTGTTTCTATGTCATTATCATCCAGGGGATTTGGATTGACCCATATCTGCCAGTGAGACAGCAGAATAATTCCTTAGTAGAAGGATGCAGGCAATCTGAGACCTCTGCTGCCATCTGTTATCGTCTCAGAGACTTAGCTGAACAATCGCAATGTTAATGTTATCAGTCAGGAAATATGTCATTTTTTAACATCTTACCATTTATAGTTATGTTCTGCTATTGCTTGTTTAGGTTTTACTTTAATACCAAGTGCTTGTTTTGTCAAAGGCAGTAGTTACAGTTTTGAAAAAGGTTTGTCTTTTTAAAAAAAATCTGTTTTCCATTTCTAAAACTTGTTTCATATTTTCTTGTTACTTCTGTCACCAGGGGGCCAGCCGGATGCGGGGCCGCTTAGGAAGCATGGGAAGCATGAGCAGTTTTGAAAGAGTAAGTGTCCATGTGGACTGACACGAGACATTAGAATTCCCAGAGCTCCACTCTGCAGGATCTGAGTTCTCACTTCCTAACCAGAGTCTTTTAAAAGCATGTGATAAAGTGGCATTGGCTTTTAGATGAAAATGCCAGTGTTGGTAGATCCAGGCTGTTAACAGTGCTCGTCTCACATGTGCATTATTCCCTTATAGTTAAATGGTGAAACTGCAGCAGCCAAAGATGGTACTGTACAGTAAAACACAGCAGGAAGTGTGTTTTCAGAGCAGTCAGTGAACCATATGGGGTTATTGGCTCTGCTGTGTCACTGCAGTGCAGAATGTGGGGTGAATGTGTGATGAATTCCCTCTGGCTCCCCATCAGTCATGATGGAGTTAAAGCAGAAATGTGCAAGTTATTATATTATTAAACACACACCAAGTAGACCCTCCCATGGCTCGGGATGTTTTTGGCTGTCATATGACTTTTACTTTGCCTGTTGCGTTGCATTCATGTCATGTCAGATTAATGGGAATATGAAATGCCAAGTGGCTGCTCCAAGTGGGATGTGTGAGGATTTTTATAAGCTCACACTTTTCATAAAATCCATCAACACTGTCTGCTGCAGATAAGAAAAATCTAATCAATTAGTCATAGTCTCAGTGATCTACTTTTAAAGAGCAAGTCATGATGTGACTATAAGCAAATACAATACTATGTTTATCATAAAGATGTCATCATGTTGTTATCATACTCAGAATTAAGTGACATAATTACATGTGGGTATATGTGTATGAAGAGAATCTTGTGTATTCAGTGTTGCTCATTTATGCTCCTCTTTGTTATTTCTGGTAGTTGTACATACAGGGCAAAATGTTGTTTGCCCTGTGTGAGTGATTAAGTAGACATCTGGGGATTGTTTCAGGATGCTGCAGATGTACTGGCAAGCAGGAAATCCAAGTCAGGATGTCCAGTATGTGGCTTTGCTGAGCCAGGCCTGTCCAGGCTTCCTCTTCTTAGTCTCGTTAAACCAAACAACATACCACACAAGTGTCTGATCTGAGCCACTTTATCTTATCAGCATTTCCTAAATGTGCAAATCATAATTAAACAACAATATTTACATGTGTGCAATGTGTTAAGCAGTTTGAGTGATTCATCAAATGAATAGTTTAAGATTGTGATAGTACTTCAGTGATTTCTTCTCTATGCGCATCAAAAAAGGCGGCACAACTATTACTGCATTTCCCGTCATGTCAGATCTTGGCGAGGGAGGTCTCTAAAAGCATGAAAGGAGGAGATTGGAGGGTTTTCATGTGGAGTGCGGCCACTGAGGTCCTCCCCGCCAATTGTGTGTGATACCGTGAGTCACAGGAC